>NC_092049.1:41534628-41835699 GCF_003086295.3 Arachis hypogaea | reverse complement strand
GCTTATGATGAGGAAGAAGGGAAGTGGGCACAGTGTGATGTTCTTGATTGGAAGATATTGCATGAAATGATTATATTAACAAGGCAAAGATGTGTAAGCTCAGGGAGTGTTACTAGCCAATTTATAGCAAAGATATGACCAATTGAAGCAAGCTAAAGGCAATGGTGGTTCGGTCATCTTCAAATGAAAGGTGAGGGTTGATAAAAAATTGACGAAGGTGTTGTTGAGAGATTGAGAATGAATGGTGTGCATGTAGAGATAGATGAGGACAAAGATCACCTCTTCATTGGGCATAAGGTTCGGTCTCCAAGGCATTGATTCTTGCAGATTTGTGCTTCCCAACCATGCACATGTGACCTACTTTTTCTCCTTGAGGCAACCGTACATGGTATAGTGTTGTCCTTTCTCCTTTTTTCTTTATACCTATCCATTTAAACTAAGGCAACAGTAAGCTCAAAATTTGGATTTAGTACGGTGGTGGTTATCAAGTGAAAAGTACAAAATAAAATTTGCTATATGTTCCTTATTTATGAATAACCAACTATGCCCTTTTTGAATTTGAACAAAATATTGGTGAACACCAAACTTGTTTTCTGCTATGGTTGGTATATTCATTACAAGGGATATTTTAGTTTCTACCTTAGCCAAATAAATTCACAAGAATGATGCAGATATGGTTTACCTTTTCATGAACTTGACTCTTTGAGCAAAAGTGACTTTCCTGAAATTCATAGCATATGTAGACACCAAACTTAATGTTTGGCTATATACTTCAATAGAATGAATGAGTATATATCCTAAAATGGTTATATGATTAGCATGCTTGAAAAGCCATTTTAGAGTGTCTTTAGGCACACCAAACTTAGGAATCAGACATATGCTTCAAACAATGTGTGCAGTTATCAAATTTACCCATGAGAGTTCAAATTTATGCTAGAAAGACCATTAATTATTGAAATTAAAACAAAAGCAAGAACATCAAATTATGGGTTGCCTCCCATAGAGCGCTCTTTTACTGTCACTAGCTTGACATTGGTTCATTGTTAGGGTGGTTGATGATTATGGTGCCTCAGCTTGTCCCCTCTCACTGTGAGCTTTCTTCCTGTGATTTGATGAACAATCTCTATATGCTCCAGCGAGAGTATCTTATTGACAGTATAATAATCATCAAATTGTGGGTCTGTCTCCAATTGTTGGTAGACCAGTTTCACTTGGTCTCCTTTTGAGAACCCTTCAGTTGGGATTCTTTTGTTTCTCCACCCTTTTGGAACCTTTTTCTTGCTCTTCTTTCCTTTCTTCGGTGACCCTTCCTTCTTGTCAGCAGTTTTTTTATCTGAAATTTTCTTCTCAATGCTTGATCCTATGGCCTCTGGTTGCAATCCTTTTTCATCCTTCTCATCTTTATTACCCTTTTATTTTTCTTCATTGTTTATCTTTTGCTTCAAAGGTGATCTGATGAGTGCCTCCTTGGGCTTTTCCTTCCAATTCAAGTCTTCCTTTTCAATTCTCATGCAGCTTTTCTCTTCAGCAGTATACTGGATTTCTTTAAAGACATTTAGAGTGATCTTCTCATCATGTGCTCTTAGAGTCATTTTTCCCTTTTCCACATCAATGATGGCTCTTGCTGTGACTAGGAAAGGTCTTCCCAATATGATGGAATCGTCTCCCTCCTCATCTAGATCTAAGATCACAAAATCTGCTGGAAAGATGAACTTATCCACCTTGACTAAGAGATTCTCAACCACTCCATTAGGGATCACTATTGATCTATCAGCAAGTTGCAGGGTCATCCTTATAGGTTTCACTTCTTCTATGGACAACTTTCTCATCATAGGTAAGGGAATCAGATTGATACTTGATCCTAAATCGCACAATGCCTTATCCATAGATATATTGCCAATGGTGCTAGGTAGAAAGAAACTCCCAGGATCTTTGAGTTTTGGTGGGAGCCCTTTTTGAATCACTGCACTGCATTCTTGTGTCAGGATCACTGTCTCATTTTCGTTCCAACTTCTCTTCTTGTTGATAAGCTCTTTGAGGAATTTAGCATACAGGGGCATTTGTTCCAATGCTTCCGCAAGTGGGATGTTGATTTTCAGCTTCTTAAAAACTTCTAGAAACTTGGGAAATTGTTGATCCTTGAGCTCTCTTTGCAATCTTTGAGGGTATGGCAAAGGAGGAGTATAAGGCTTCACCTCCTTCCTCTGTTCTTGTGAATGCTCCTCCATAACTTGCTTTCCCTTCTTTGAAGCTTGTGGCTCTTCATCCTTCTTCTTGAGCTCTTCCTGGTTTTTTTCTTCAATTACCACTTCCTTCTCACTGCCAACCTTGTCATCCTCTAATATTCTTCCACTCCTGAGTTGAATTGCTTTGCATTCTTCTTTGGGGTTTGGAATGGTATCACTTAGGAAAGTGTTAGTTGGTTTTTCTGGCTGTTTGGACAGTTGGCCTATTTGTCTTTCCAGGTTTCTCAATGAAGCTTCATGGTTCTTATTAGCTAACTCTTGATGCTTCATCATCTTCTTCATCATCATCTCTAAATTGGAGATTCGTTGGAATTCTTGGGGTGGTTGTGGCTGAGTGTGAGATGAAGGTGGTTGGTGGAAATTATTTTGGTTGGTTGATGGGTTGTGGGGTGGATAGAAGTTAGAATTGGGGTAATTATTTTGTGGTTGATAAACCCCATATTTAGGGTTTATCTTGTGTTGAATTTAGAGGGTTTTGTCAACCTTTCTCCCATTTATCCAATGAAATAGCATGGTTTTGTAAATTCTCCTTTAATTGTGCTTAAGAGTGAAAACATGCTTTTTAGATCCTTAATTGTTTAATCTTGATTTACCTTTGATTCCATTAGATGCCTTGATATGTTTGTTAAGTGATTTCAGATTTAGGAGGCAAAGATTGGATCAAGGGAATGAAGAAAAAGCATGTAAAAATGGAGAACTCATGAAGAAATGAAGGAATCACAAAAGCTATCAAGCCGACCTTTTCGTACTTAAATGACCATAACTTGAGATACAGAGGTCCAAATGATGCGGTTCTAGTTGCGTTGGAAAGCTAACATCAGGGGCTTCAAAATGATATAAGATTTGCCATAGTTGCATTCATGCATAGGGGCGCGCACGCGCACAGTGCGCGGACGCGCCGATGGTGGCACATGCTTCACTTAATGCAACCCGTGGCCAGCGATTTTAGAAGCCTTGTGGGCCCAATCCAACTCATTTCTGATGCTATTTAAGCCAAGGATTGAAGGGAAATCAACATACTTTACATACTTTCACACATTAGTTTAGTTTAGTTTAATTTTAGGAGGGAAAGTTAGTTTTAGAGAGAGAAGCTCTCTCTTCTCTCTAGGATTAGAATTAGGATTAGGTTTAGTTCAATAATTTAGATCTAGGTTTCAATTCATGCTTTCTTCTTCTTCTACCTTTCAATTCTATGTTGTGACATTCATCATTCTTCTCTTGTTGTTATTTCTTTCTTCTATTTTGTTTGTAGATCTACTCTTGTTCATTCTATTTTCTTTTAATGCAATTTGAGGTAATTCACGTAGATCTTGTTTTCTTTGATTGTTGTTATAAATTCCTTACAATAATTAGTTGTTAGATTTCATTGTTGTTATCAATTTACTTTGCTTTACTTTTATGCCTTCCAAGTATTTGATAAAATGCTTGGTTGGATTTTAGTGTAGATTTTGTTCCTCTTGGCCTAGGTGGAGTAATTAGTGATGCTTGAGTTATCTAATTCCTTTATTGATTGATAATTAGAAGTTGATAATTGATTTGGATATCACTAAAGCTAGTCTTTCCCTTGGGAGTTGGCTAGGACTTGTGGAATCAAGTTAATTCATCCACTTGACTTTCCTCCATGGTTAGAGGTTAACTAAGTGGTAGCAATGGACAATTCTCATCACAATTGAGGAGGATAACTAGGATAGGACTTCCAATTCTCATAACCTTGCCAAGAGATTTTCATAGTTGTTAGTTTATTTTCATTGCATTTTACATTACTTGTCTCCTACCTCAAAAACCCCCAAAGATACTTCATAACCAATAACAAGGACACTTTGTTGCAATTCCTAGGGAGAACAACCCGAGGTTTAATACTTCGGTTTATAGATTTTAGGGGTTTGTTACTTGTGACAAACAAATTTTTGTATGAAAGGATTGATGTTGGTTTAGAAGCTATATTACAACGAGAATTTATTGTGAATTCTAAACCGTCAAAAGTCCAATCATCAGTGGTTTTTTGTATGGATTTTGGTTAGTTTGCTGATGGTTCTAGTGGTTTGTGTTGTGTGAGTTGTTTTGATTGGAGCTCATTTGCCATGAATTTTGGTTCTGGTTGTCTCCCCACCTTAGATTGGGATGGTTCCTCCAAGAGGAGTTGTAAGTGTCTCCATAAAATTCATTCTATCCAGCACCTTGGTTGTGCATATAGTTCACTTATTTTAGCTACTGCTCCTCATAAACTTCTTCATTCTGCCCCCATCCAGCTGATGTTTGATTTGGAGTGCTCACTGCTACAATTTGAAGACCATCAATCCTCTTAGCCATTATCTCCATTTTCTACTGGATCTATTGGTGCATCACCTTATTTTGTGCTAAGATGGTGTCCACACCTTCCAACTCCAACACACATTTCTTTTGAGCTGGCTGGTGCGGTATTTGTAACCCACTAACTTACCGACAAGTGTACCGGGTCATACCAAGTAATACCTTACGTGAGTAAGGGTCGATCCCACGAGGATTGATGGATTAAGCAACAATAGTGTTTGATAGGCTTAGTTAGACAAACAGAAAATGGTATTGAGATGCAATTAAAAGACATTAAACAATATAAAGAATATTGAAGAAAGGCAAGTAAATATTTTGGGAAAAATATGGAGAAGATAGTTAAGGTTTCAGAGTTATCTATTTTCTTGATTGACTTTTCTTATTAACTATTTTAATCTTGCAAGATTTAATTCATGACAAACTATTTGTGACTAGACCCTAATTTCTTAGACCTTCCTAGTCTCCTCTAAAAATCATCAACTGCCAATTCCTTAGTCAACTAATTCCAATTAGAGGGTGATAATCAAATTCTAGTTTATATGCCACAAGAATCCTAATTATCCAAAATTAAAGGGATTATATGTCACGTATCCCGTTAAATACAAACAATTAGAAATTCAGGATAATATGTTTTCAAGCTATTGTTCAAGTAAAGAGCTTTTCCAAGTTATACAAGAACTCAATTAGAACATGGGTTATACTTTCGTTCCACCCAAATTCATAGAATAAAGAACAAAAACAATTACTGAAATATAAATCAAAACATGAATTAAAATAGAAAAATAATAATATAAATCCATGCAATAGTCAGAGCTCCTAACCTTAACAACGAAGGATTAGTTGCTCATGGTTCAGAGTAGAAAATAAGGATTGTAAATTGGAATGGAATAATGTTGTGGCCTGGGATGGAATAATGTTGAGGTGGTATCCCCCTATTTATATCTAATCCTAATTAATTTAAAATCTATCTTTAAAACTAAAATAATATCTTTTCCTATTTTTAAAATTTGAATTTAAATTAGAATTAATTATAGCAATCAGCAACTCTTCAATTGATGGATGGGGACCACTTGACTTCACTAGGATCCACGCCTAACTTGGGCTTGGCAGCATGAATTAGAGTTTAGTTGAGTGAAACTGCACCTAACTTGGGCTTTAGTGCGCCTAACTTGAAGTGGGCAGGACCAATCTTGTGTATTGTTGTTGTGTCTTGAGCCTAACTTGAGAAATCTCAAGTTAGGCGCAGCCATGGCAGCGAGTTCGGAAAAGAAGTATGGACTATTATATATCGTTGGAAAGATTTAGAAGTTAGCTTTCGAACGCCACTGAAATCACGTCCATTGGACCTCTGTAGCTCAAGTTATTTAGGTTTGAGTGCAGATAGGTCAGGGTTGACAGCATCATTCGCCTTCATCTCTTCTTCTGCAGAAACTCCATCAAATCCAGCTAAATGCTACCTAAAATAAACAGAATTGCACAAGACTCAAAGTATCATCCATTTTGGCTAAAAGATAATTAATTCTTTATTTAACTCAACAATTTAGATGCAAATTCACTAGGAAAAGATAGGAAAGATGCTCACGCATCACAACACCAAACTTGAATTGTTGCTTGTCCTCAAGCAACCAGAACTAATATAAGCTTAGGATGTGAATTTGCATGAGAATGAGAGTTCGATTAAGCTCATGTCTCTTCTTATAGTGGGGTTTACAACTGCAATCCTGAATAGTTTTGGCATCTCACTTTATACTTTGAAGTTCAGAATGATTGGCATCCATAGGATCTCAAAATTCAGATAGTGTTATTGATTCTCCTAGTTCAATATGTTGATTCTTGAACACAGCTACTTTATGAGTCTTGGCCGTGACCCTAAGCATTTTATTTTCCATTATTACCACCGGATACATAAATGCTATAGACACATAACTGGGTGAACCTTTTCAGATTGTGACTCAGCTTTGCTAGAGTCCCCAGTTAGAGGTGCCCAGAGTTCTTAAGCACACTCTTTTTGCTTTGAATCACGACTTTAACCGCCCAGTCTCAAGCTTTTCACTTGACACCTTCACGCCACAAGCACATGGTTAGGGACAGCTTGATTTAGCCTCTTAGACCAGGATTTTATTCCTTTGGGCCCTCCTCTCCATTAATGCTCAAAGCCTTGGATCCTTTTTACCCTTTGCCTTTTAGATTAAAGGGTTATTGGCTTTTTCTGCTTGCTTTTTTTTCTTTTTTTTTTCTTTTTTTTTTCTTTCTTTTTTTTCACAAGCTTTGTGTTTTTCACTGCTTTTTCTTGCTTCAAGAATCAATTTTATGATTTTTCAAATTATCAATAACATTTTTCTTTTTTTCATCATTCTTTCAAGAGCCAACAATTTTGACATTCATAAACTTCACTATAAAAAATATGCACTGTTTAAGCTTTATTCAGAAAACAAAAAGTATTGCCACCACATCTAAGTAAATGAGACTACTCTAAAAATTAAACTCAAATTCTCATGCACTACATCTGTTCTTCTTTCTTTTTGATTTCAAGCTCAGTGGGCAATACATGAGAAATCTTTCAGAATTAAAGCACTTAACAGAAAATTAAACTAGAACCTATGAATCTACTAATAAAGGATCATGCAATAAACAAAACAAAGTAGCAGGAAATCGGAACATAACATAATAAAAGCGGGAAGGAATAAAAAATGAAAGGAACTCAACCACCTTAGTTATTCGAGCGATCGTTTTATTCTTCAAGTTGTGCTCCTTTGTGAAGATGATTCACCTCCCTTAGTGCCATAAAAATAAAAAGAAAATCCATAAGCAAAGTGTCAACACCAAACTTAAAGGTTTGCTTGTCCTCAAGCAAAGAAGAACTGAAAATAAAAATAAATAGTAAGAGGAATCTCCGGTTCCTATTCTAAAATAGCTGCATGATCAGAGAAACAGTAAAAAACTCAATAAAAAATCAAGTAAGAAAACTACTACTACGAAAAGTACTAAGGATACGAAATTATCGGGTTGCCTCCCGACAAGCGCTTCTTTATCGTCACTAGCTTGACGGTCAGCTCCTCTAAGGAGGAGGATCATAGGGGCTCAGCTCTTCATCCCTTACTTTGAAATTCTTTCCGGTGTCTCCATAAATTAGCTCAATATGCTCCAGAGAAAGGATTCTATTTACTGTATAAGTCCGCACTGGATTGCTAGTCAACACCACCTTCATTCCTGGGGAGAAACCTTCAGTGGGATCTTTTTGTTTCTCCATCCTCTGGGTACTTTCTTCTTTTTGGGAACCTCTTCCTTGGTGGATGATGCATTTCCAACACCAAACTTAGGTTTGATGTCAGGAGGAATTTTATTGATTGTCACCAAAAGAGGTTTGAGCTGCAGATTTTACTGTGCATCATTAGGGGGTTCTTGAATGGTTGGATCAATAAGCTCAGTCTGCATGCACCTCTCTTCTTTACCCGCTGAATGTATATCTTTGAAGATATGAAAGATCAGTTGCTCATTATACACTCTGAGCACTAATTCACCCACTTCTACATCAATTAAAGCTCTTCCAATGGCTAGGAATGGTCTTCCTAGAATTATAGAGGCGTTCTCATCCTCCCCTGTGTCAAGAATCACAAAATCTGCTGGGAGGAAGAACTTACCCACTTTGACTAAGATATTCTTCACTAATCCGTATGCAGGCTTCATAGATTTGTCTGCCATCTGTAATGCTATTTTCATAGATTGTACCTCTTGGATTCGCAGCTTCTTCATCACAGACAGGGGCATTAAATTGATATTTACTCCCAGATCACATAACGCTTTCTCAAAGGTTGTGCTACCAATGGTGCATGGAATTTGAAAGCTCCCTGGATCTGGCATCTTCTTTGGTAAGTGATTCTGAATGATGGCACTGCATTCTTTAGTCAAGACCACTGTCTCATCTCCCTTTAAAGGCTTCTTCTTTGACAACAACTCCTTCATGAACTTGACATAAATAGGCATTTGTTCCAAAACCTCAGCAAAAAGAATATTGATTTGCAACTTTCTGAAGACTTCCAAGAACTTTAAAAACTGCTTGTCCTTAGTCTCCTTTTGAAGTCTCTGAGGATATGGCATTTTAGGCTTGTACTCAGGAGCCTTTGGCAATGTAGGATAAGTGTCAAGAGAGTCTGGGAATGGGTTGTCTGCATGCTTTGGATGGACAAGCTTTACTTCTTCCTTCTTCTCCTCTGGAGCTTCTTTTTCACAGGCTCCTCACTAACTTGTGCTTCCATACTTGCCACTTGTCTATCTATCAAGGTGATAGCCTTGCATTCCTCTCTTGGATTTGGAATTGTGTTACCAGGAAGGCTATTAGTGGTCTTCTGACCAATTTCATTAACTCTTGTGGCTATTTGACCCATCTGAATCTCCAAATTCTTGATTGATGCTCTGGTTTCCTGCACAAAACTCTTCATCATCTCCTAATTAGCATCTTCTTAGGATTTAGAGTTTTCCTGCTGAGACTGAAATTGACGGTTATTGTAATTATTCTGTTAGAAGCCGCCTTGAGAATTATTGTTGAAGTTCTGAGGTCTCTGAGGTTGGTCTCTCCACCCAAAATTTTGGTAATTTCTCCACCCTTGATTGTAGGTTTGAGAATAGGGATCATTATTGGGATTTCTAGGAGCACTCCCCATGTAATTGACCTGTTTAGAAGGGGATTGAGTATAATCATAATTATTATTTTGCACAAAATTACCTGCCATGTCATAGGAGGCCTCTTGAGGTGGATTTTGGGTGTTGATAGCTGAGACTTGCATGCCACCCATCTGTTGAGTAAGTAGATTTATTTGCTGAGACATAAGCTTGTTCTGAGCAAGAAGAGCATTAACAGCTTCCACTTCCAACATGCCTCTCTTCTGAGAGGTCTCAGAGTTCACATGATTCTTGTTAGATGAGTATAAATATTAGTTGCTAGTAACCAATTCAATAAGCTCAATAGTCTCCTCTGGTGTCTTCTTCTTGTGCAATGAACCACCTGCAGAAGCATCTAAGCTCATCTTGGACATCTCACCCAAGCCTTCATAAAAGATATCTAGTTGAGTCCATTTGGAGAACATGTTCGGAGGGCATTTCCTAGTCAGTAGCTTGTATCTCTCCCAAGCTTCATAAAGAGTTTCATCCTCTTTCTGCCTGAAGGTCTGAACCTCCAACCTAAGCTTAGTCAGCTTCTTTGGTGGGAAAAATTTAGTCAAAAACTCAGTAACAACCTTTTCCCAAGTATTCAGACTCTCCTTTGGTTGGGAATCTAGCCATAGCTTTGCTTTATCTCTTAGAGCAAACGGGAAAAGCATGAGTCTGTACACCTCTGAGTTCACTCCATTTGTCTTCACAATATCACATATCTGAAAAAAATCAGAAATAAACTGATTTGGATCTTCATGAGGAAGTCCATGATACTGGTAGTTTTGTTGCACCAGGGTGACCAATTATGGCTTCAACTCAAAGTTGTTCGCAGCTATAGGAGGCACCACAATGCTTTTTCCATAAAGATCCGCAGTAGGGGCAGAACAAGAGCCAAGCACTCTCTTTTGTTGATCATCCACATTCGGATTTGCCACATTGGCATTAATAGTATTATTATTATCCATAGTGGACTCTGCAGCCCTGTAAACTCTTGTTGTAAACGCCGCCTGAAAGTTCTTTCAGGTTCAGGATCAAAGTCTAAGAGATCTTCTTTGTCTCTGTTCCTGTGCATACACAAACAAAAGACAAGAAAAGATGGGACTCTCTACGTCAGAGTGCAGAGAAGTCCCTGTAAGGTAACCTGTGTAAAATAATAAAATAAAAATACTAAATAAATATATAAAAAATTTTGAAAATAATAACTGAAATTAAAAAAAAATTTCAAAAAATTAAAAGAAAAAATAAATAGGAAAATTAAAATAAAATCAACTGGGTAACACCAAACTTAATTTCAGAAATTAAGGAAAAAAATATTAATACTAAAATATTTTTATTTTTTTTATTTTTTATTTTTTAAAAAAAATTTAAAGATAAAAATAAAACAAAACTAATAGAATATAGAAAGAGAAAATAAAATAGTGGAAGTAAACAAAAACAAAAATAAAAGAAAGTAAAAATAGAAAGAAAATAAAATAAAAATGAAATAATAAAATATAAAAAAAACGAACTAAAGTAAAAAAAAAAAGAAAGATCAAAAGCAAAAGGACGTAAAGGAAACACGAGGGGGGGGGGGACGAATGAAACTGTACGGGAATGAAAATAAACAAAAAAATAAAAAATAAAAATTAATAATAATAAAATAAAACTAATTAAAATTAAAATGCCTAATCTAAGCAATCAAGCAACTAATAGTTGTTAATCACAGTCAATCCCCGGCAACGGCGCCAAAAATTTAGTGCGGTATTTGTAACCCACTAACTTACCGGCAAGTGCACCGGGTCGTACCAAGTAATACCTTACGTGAGTAACGGTCGATCCCACGAGAATTGATGGATTAAGTAACAATAGTGTTTGATAGACTTAGTTAGACAAATAGAAAATGGTATTGAGATGCAATATAAAAGACATTAAACAATATAAAGAATATTGAAGAAAGGCAAGTAAATATTTTGGGAAAAATATGGAGAAGATAGTTAAGGTTTCAGAGTTCTCTATTTTCTTGATTGACTTTTCTTATTAACTATTTTAATCATGCAAGATTTAATTCATGACAAACTATTTGTGACTAGACCCTAATTTCTTAGACCTTCCTAGTCTCCTCTAAAATTCATCAACTGCCAATTCCTTGGTCAACTAATTCCAATTAGAGGGTGATAATCAAATTCTAGTTTATATGCCACAAGAATCCTAATTATCCAAAAATAAAGGGATTATATGTCACGTATCCCGTTAAATACAAACAATTAGAAATTCAGGAAAATATGTTTTCAAGTTATTGTTCAAGTAAAGAGCTTTTCCAAGTTATACAAGAACTCAATTAGAACATGGGTCATACTTCCGTTCCACCCAAATTCATAGAATAAAGAACGAAAACAATTATTGAAATATAAATCAAAACATGAATTAAAATAGAAAAATAATAATATCAATCCATACAATAGACAGAGCTCCTAACCTTAACAATGAAGGATTAGTTGCTCATGGTTCAGAGTAGAAAATAAGGATTGTAAATTGGAATGGAATAATGTTATGGTCTGGGATGGAATAATGTTGAGGTAGTATCCCCCTATTTATATCTAATCCTAATTAATTTAAAATCTATCTTTAAAACTAAAATAATATATTTTCCTATTTTTAAAATTTGAATTTAAATTAGAATTAATTATAGCAATCAGCAACTCTTCAATTGATGGATGGGGACCACTTGACTTCACTAGGATCCACACCTAACTTGGGTTTAGCAGCATGAATTGGAGTTTAGTTGAGTGAAACTGCACCTAACCTGGGCTTTAGTGCGCCTACCTTAAAGTGGGCAAGACCAATCTCGCGTATTGTTGTTGTGTCTTGTGCCTAACTTGAGAAATCTCAAGTTAGGCGCAGCCTTGGCAGCGAGTTCAGAGAAGAAGTATGGACTATTATATATCGTTGGAAAGCTTTGGAAGTTAGCTTTCGAACGCCACTGAAATCACGTCTATTGGACCTCTGTAGCTTGAGTTATTTAGGTTTGAGTGCAGAGAGGTCAGGGTTGACAGCATCATTTGCCTTCATCTCTTCTTCTACAGAAACTCCATCAAATCCAGCTAAATGCTACCTAAAATAAATAGAATTGCACAAGACTCAAAGTAGCATCCGTTTTGGCTAAAAGATAATTAATTCCTTGTTAAACTCAACAATTTAGATGCAAATTCACTAGGAAAAGATAGGAAAAATGCTCACGCATCACTAGCTGGCGTTGCCTTTGATGACCATAGAAGTATTGGTTGTTGGTCACAGTCTCCATGAGGTTTTGGGCTTCCTCAGCTGTCTTCATGAGTTGTAATGAACCTCCTGCTGAATAATCAAGGGCCTCTTTATCCCATTCACTGAACATCTCTGGTGGACACTTCCTGATCAAGGCTTTGTATCTTTCCCAGGCATCAAACAGTGATTCTCTATCCATTTGAGTGAATGTTTGCACTTCTGTCTTCAGTCTAATGATCCTTTGAGGTGGATAGAATTTGGCTAGAAATTTGCTCAATAGATTTTTCCAATTGTTGATGCTTTCCTTGGGGAATGTCTCTAGCCATTGGGAAGCCTTATCCCTCAAGGAGAATGGAAACAAAAGCAGTTTGTAGATGTCTGGATGCACACTATTGGTTTTGACAGTTTCACAAATGCTCAGAAAGATGGATAAGTGTTGGGTTGGATCTTCAAGTGGACTTCCTCCATAGGAACAATTGTTTTGCACCAAAGTAATAAGTTGAGGCTTCAACTCAAAATTGTTTGCATGAACATTGGGAGTTAGTATACTGCTCCCACAGTTTCTTGGATTGGGGAAGGTGTAAGAAGCTAGAACTCTCCTCTGAGGTGGGCGATTGTTGTTAGCCACTTTCTCTGGTGGATTAGGGAGAGTTCCCTCCATCTCTTGGTCTTCCTCTTCTGATTCTTCTTCTCCAATAACACCCTTCCCTCTTGCTTCTCTTCTTAATCTCAGAAATGTTCTCTCTGGCTCAGAATCAAAGGAGGTGGATTCACCTCTCCTTCCAACTGGCATACAACACTATCAAAACCAGAAACCAAGAACAAAGTACTCTACTGCTAGAGTGAGGTTAAGGTTAGTTTAAACAAAGTCTCAAACAGTTAGTATACTTAACAAAAACAAAGAAAAATGCTTAATCTAGATTATCACCTACTTAATCATTGTCAATCTAAATCAATCCCCGACAACGGTGCCAAAAACTTGATGAGGGAAAAGCGATTCCACATAAACTCACCGGCAAGTTTACTGGGTCGCATCAAGTAGTAATAACTCATAAGAGTGAGGTTGATCCCACAGGGATTGACGGATTGAGAAACTTTAGTATGGTGATGAATTTAGTTAAGCGAATATTTGATGATTTGAGTGAAATTTGATTAACAGAAGTGAAATTACAAGTAAACTAAAATGCAGAATAAAAATTGGCAGAATCTTAAAGAACTGAAGGAGTAAATTGCAGAAATTAAAGTGCAAGAAATTAAATGAGCAGAAACTTAAAGTGCAAGGATGATAAATAACTGAAGCTTAAAGTGCAAGAAATTTAAATTTATTGAATTTAGATTGCCAGGAAACTTAAATTGTATGAAAAATAAAGGGATCTGGGTGTTGGAAATCAAAACAAGACTGGAAAATGTAAGGTACAGTGAATTAAAGAACTCTCAAATGAAGAAAGTAAGAAAATAGATCAATTAGAATTTTAGTTTAAAAATAGAAATGGAAAATTTGCAGCAGAATCAAAACAGAATAAAAACTCAGATCTCACTTGCTCTCTTAACAAAACAGAAAAGAAGAAATTGCATAAGATAGAAAAACTAGAAAGAAAACCAAGATCAGATCTCTAATTCATAAAACTAGAAAGAGGAAAAATAAAAGAAAACTCCAAGGTGGAAATAGTCAGAAGAATTCTCCACTGAGAGTTCCAAAACCAGAAACAGATAATTAGATTTGTAGCAGAAGAAAGGAAACGAATAGAAAGGAAAATTCAGATCTGATCTCTCTAAAATTCTAAAATAAAAATTAAAAGAGAGCCCCTATGAAATCAAATTCTTCTCTATTTATACACTTTCCAATTCTATCATCCAGTACTTAAAGTGGGCTTTTTGGCCTGTAAAGAAGTGGATCAAAATGGCACTTGGTTGCTGCTTCTAAGGGAACGTTGCATTCTCAAAGTGAGCGCAGCGTTCATTCATCCACGCGTACGCTTCTCTAACGCATGCGGGCCCTTCTTCATTTTTGCTCATCGACGCGTATGCGTCACGTACACGTGCGCGTCACTATCAGTCTTCAGCTCTGAACATGCTCGCGTGCCCCTTTCACGCGTACGCGTCTTCAATGGAGTTCACTTAGTGAGCGCTATGTTGGCTTAGTGAGCGCTACTCACGCGTGTGTGTCCTCTGCGCGTGCGCGTGGGTAGTAAAATCTCAAGTCCAGGCTTCAGCGCCAGTCACGCGTGCGCATGCTTCATCACAGGTGCTCCATTGACGCGTGCGCGTCATGCACGCGTGCGCGTCGATTGCAGAACTTTGCCTCCAAATTTCAATCTGCCCGAAAATGCTAAGTAAATGAACGTAGCGTTCTCTTTAAAAACGAGCGCCAACCACTTCCACGCGTACGCAAGTGATGCATAAGCGTCCTGTACGCATGGCGTCGCAAGTGAGCGTGGCGTTCTTTATTTGAACGCAACGTTATACTGCAGTGCTTCTCATTCTCTACATTTTCTCACCTAAAATCAACCAAACAAGCAATCAAAGTCTCACCAAAATCACAAGAATTTGCATCATTCATAATAATCACTTAATTCTTGCATAAATCTCATGATTTTGTATAAAATAAATGATGTTTGATTGAATCAAAATAATTATGAAATTCTACTCTAACCACTTACTTATTGTGCAAGAAAGTGCATAAAACCTAATGAAACAAATGAAAAATGCTTATGAAACTAGCATAAGATGACTTGTCATCAATACATCAAACAATAGAAATATAGAATCAAGCAAGACAAATATCACAACTTCAGAGAGAATAAAACACACCAAAATAAAGTATTGGTTGATAAAATGCAACCAATCAAATAGGTTCAAAATCTCATTGGTTTTGTGTGTTCGAGCTCTAAAACCATGTTCCAAATTAAATATCTTCAAGCAAGTTCAATAAAAAAATTTAATTCAAATTAGTGAAATGCTATAAAATAGTTTCTTGGAAAAGAATTCATCACCTCAACCAAGTAGTACATAAATGCAAACAATTAACTACACATGCAATCTATTATGCAATGTAACAATTAACTAACAAAGAAAATTAAGAATTGGTGTTGAAAAGAAAGTAACTAACCCACAAAATTCGGTATCAACCTCCCCACACTTAAAGATTGCACCGTCCTCGGTGCATGCAAAGATATGCAAGTGGACGGGTGGATGCAACGGATGCACTTTCTCAAAAGATTGTGCGGAGAGACTTGCTGTGCCCCAGTTAGAAACTTTTCCTTTTTCCCCTTGGTGGCTAGCCTGAAAGGAGAGAAGAAGAAATAGGAAGAAGAACCCACAAACAAAGATATGCAAACAAATAAAATATGGGTGTGCTAATGCCAAGTGATAATGAGGTCCTCAACCACATGGTAGCTACAACATGTGAGTGAGAAAACAATAGAAGTGAATTTCATTTCAAGTAAATAGCAGACAAGTCAAGAAGCACCCAAAATAATGCAAGAAATATGCAACAGTTGAGTAAGAACAGTCAATACCAATAGTAGAATATCAAACTCAGAAAAGGAAATAAAAACATGCACAAAGTGAAAGTGCAATGAATGATAGTATGCAAATGCAATTTGTAAAAGAGAATGAAGGATAAGAAAAAGGATAAGTGAACTTTTGAAAAGTGAGAGAAGAAGAATGTAAGAAAGGAAGAAGAAAGAAGAAGAAAGGAGAAAGAAAGAAGAAGAAAGGCATAAACAAGGCGCGAATGCGACGCGCGCATAGGTCACGTGTAAGCGTTAAAACAGAAACAGGCACACGACGCATGAGCGTCATCCATGCATACGCGTGGATACCCTTAAATCAAAGGTGACGCGTGAGCGTCGGTCACGTGTACGCATGACTACTCACCGTGCTAAACGCACGACTCCAGCATTATACTAGCACAACTCTCTGTTCAATGTACCAACCTGCGCCAAATTTGCATACCACGCGTACGCGTCGCGGACGTACATGCGTGGAATGACAAAATTACCAGTGACGCGTACGCGTGGATCATGCATACGCGTGGTATGGGTTGTGCGCCAGGCACCCCTCCCGCACAGTTCCAACGTAACTCTCTATTTATTATACGAGAGAGCGAACCTCCATATGACGCATGCACGTCATTGACGCTTACGCGTTAGATGCACCTTTTTTTAATTTATTTTTATAAACTACTAGCTACCAGAGTGAAGCCAAACTTTATTAAATAAGTAAAACCACAACTTAAACTCAATAAGCCTAACTAAAAATAAAAATTCAAATTATAACCAATATAAATAAAAGAGAAAATAGGAAGAATTTACCATGGTGGGGTGTCTCCCACCTAGAACTTTTATTTAAAGTCCTTAAGTTGGATATTCTGTGAGCTCCTTGTCATGGTGGCTTGTGCTTGAACTCATCGTGAAACTTCCACCAACGCTTGGACTCCAATAAGCTCCAACATTTCCAAGTGAATTCACCAAGCCTTGATGAAGTTCTTCACACACTTTGAGCTCCCAATTGATCCTCTTGTATGCCGGGATCCCAAATCTTGTTTCTACATCCGTCCATCAGTGGATCATCATTGTTCCAACCGGGTGGCAAGCAATCCGAATTCTCAATGAACTACTAAATTCTTCTCTTAGATCCAACCAAATTATCACCAGTCTAGCCCTTGCATCTAGCTCTTGAAATCTCAACCTTGATGAGCCTTGATTTTCAACTCCAACCACTAAACATCCTTCTCTTACGCTTCATTCCACAAAGCCTCCTAAGTTGGCCATCTGTTTCAAGAATACCATACTCAAGTGGGACAGTAAAGTAAATAGAGATAAGTTTTACCCACTCAATTAAGGGAGTAGATAGCAACCTAGGTAGAGAAGTCTCCAATGATCTTGACAAAGCATATTCAACTCCCGTCCAACCTTTCCGATGGACTTCCACCTTTTGAACAGATTCTTCACTTTCAAGCTCTTCCTCACCGGATTCATCCAACTCTTCTCCGTCACTCAAATCATAAATATAAAGTTGAGAGGAATCTACCTCAACGTTGCTTTCAATGTCATCGGGAGAAGGCTCTTCTAACTCAAGGGGTTCACTTGTGGATACAAATTCATTACTAGAATGGCTTGATTCATGATCATCATCACCAAGGAAATTTGCTTCTTGATCTATTGATAAACCCATATTTTATGATATATTTTGTGCCTAGTTTGAGTGATTTATTCAATACTTTACCCACTTATTCATGTTAATTGCATGGTTTTACTTTCCCTTCCTCATTATATGATGTATGTGAAAAACATGTTTCCTATGCTTTTAATTAATTATTTTAATCACCTTTAATTCCATTCGATACCATGATTAGTTTCAGATCTTCTAAGGCAGGAATGACTCAAAGGATGGAAAGGAAACATACAAAAATGGAAGGAAAGTGCAAAATGGAGTTCTGAAGAAACTGGCATCTACGCGATCGCATGGACGACGCGATCGCGTGTCAAGCGCGAATCAACAGCGACACGGCCGCATGACTGACGCGACCGCGCGCCTTAAGCAGAACGCATATGACACGGTCGCATGGCTAACGCGACCGCGTGGTAAGGAAAAGCTCCGAATGACGCGACCGCGTGACCCACGCGGACGCGTGACAGAGGCCACGTACCAGAAATTGCAGAAAATGCTCATTGCGAATTCTGAAGCCCTTTTTGGCCCAAATCCAAGTCCAGAAGGCATAGACCAGAGGTTATGAAGTGAGGGAATGCAACCATTCAGAGGGAGATTCCACTTTAGTTTAGTTTTCATGATTTAGATTTAGTTAAGAGAGAGATTCTCTCTCTCTTTAGAATTAGGATTTAGAATTAGGATTCTTATTCACTTTCAGAGTTATCTCTTTTGATCAGGTTCAATATTCCTTTTATTTACTTCTGCAAGCCACTTTATGAATTCTTTCATGTTACAGATTACTCTTTTATTAATGTTAGTTGAGGTATTTCAGTTTAATATTGATTTCTTTTGTTTATGCTATTGTTGCTTTTACTCTGAAGACGTCCTTATTCCAAGTAGATTTACTTTTCTCCTTTTGGCCTTGGTTAAAAAATCAGTAACTCGGGAGTTATCAAACTCAAATGTTATTGATAATTGTTATCTTTGTTAATTGAATTGAACTTCCATAATCCCAATCTTTTCTTAGGAAATAAATAGGATTCGAAGATCAAACCAATTAATCCCTTGACCTTCCTTATCTTAGTAAAGGTTAACAAAGTGGAATTAAGATTCAACCATCATCATCATTGATAAGGATAGCTAGGATAGGACCTCTAATTTCTCGTACCTTACTAAAAGTTTGCTTTACAGTTATTTATTTATTCTAATTACCATTTAATTTACTTGTCATCAATTTACTCGTTCCTCATTCTTGAACCCCCAAATTTACAATCTCCATAATCAATAATAAGAACATACTTCCCTGCAGTTCCTTGAGAAGACGACCCGAGTTTAAATACTCGGTTATCAAATTTAAAAGGGGTTTGTTACTTGTGACAACCAAAACGTTTGCACGAAAGGGATTTTTGTTGGTTTAGAGACTATATCTACAACACGACTGTTTTTATGACATTCTTTACTGGCAAAAAATCTCGCTCGTCAAAATGGCGCCGTTGCCGGGGAACTGCTAACGTGTGCCTTATTATTGGTTATTGTAAATATTTTTCTTTTACTTGTTTATTTATTTTTGTTTTTCCTTTTTAATTTTATTTGCTACTATGGACTCTCACCCCCTCGCTTTGAGTTTGGTTCTAACTTTGTTGAAGGAAATAGAAGTTACAGCAGGAATATGCATCAAGGTCAGACCAATCAAGGATGGATGGAGCCAAGAGGATCTAATCACCCCTTCAGGCAACAACGCCCTCCAAGATATCATGGACAATGACCATTTTACAATGCATACCCAGCTGATAGATATAGTGGACAACCTTGTGACTACCAACAAGCCCCACCCCGTGCCTATAGACCATCCTCTCAACATAACCTCGAACCACCACACTCACAAGCTTCTTTTCACCATTCGCCATCGTATAATCCTTCCTTACCCCAGTTCCAATCCAATCACTCCCAAGCACCACCACTTTCCTATGTATCATGTCCAAATCCACCACCCCGAGAATCAGAGGTTCGCCTCAAGGCAACAGTAAATAAACTTCAAGCAACCATTCAACAACTGGAGCAAGCAGTAATTCAATTAGTTTCTAGACGCGCGAACATTCAAGGACCAACCACAGCCCCATGTGGACAATCTAATGAAGAGCGTAGCATGAAGGAGACACTAGAGACTCCAGTGGACAAGACAGAGCATGAATTCGTACTAGAACAAGTAGAAGAAGCTGTCATTTTACAAGAAGAAGAGTTGGTTGAAGATCTAGGAGACGCTGAACCTCCATGGGAATTCAGAGAGAACTCCGTCAAGGACGTTACAGTTGATGCTAAGGAGGATATTGCACAATCCCCAAGGCAAGTCGTTTATGAAGAACTAAACGGAATAACCCAGGACACAAATTCCCTTGATGATGATAGTCACAAGTCAAGCTCTCTTAGCAATGAACTTGCATCTGCAAGTGAGTTCTCTAAAATCGACGAATCTTTCCCAAATGAATACGAAGATGATGCAGAGGTAGATTTCTCTCAACCTCCAATCTATGACTCAAGTGATGAGGAAGACATAGAAGACTTTGACCAGGGTGATGATGCATTTGAAGATCCTTGCAAGGAAGTGGAGGAATTCACAGAAGATTATCAGGGAGTAAAACTCACAGAACCATTGGAATCACCTACCCCAAGGCCATTACCACCTAATACAAGCTTCAAGTGGGTACAATCCTTAACCTTTAACTTTACTTTTTCACTTGAATACGGTTTGCTTGAAACAGATGGCCAGCTTAGAGCTTTATGCGGCTTTAAGAATAAGAGGGAAATGGCTCGTGCTCAGAGCTGGTGCACAAGGTTCAATAAGGTTCCACGCTTCAACTCGAAGTGTACGGATTGGTATCATGCTCAATTGAATGGATCTCGGAAAATGTTTGGTCACTATGGTGAGAATCTACTTTCTAAATATCCCGAATGGAAAAATATAGATCAAGACGGAGGTGAATTTAGATCCAAGAATTGGGATCCTGGAATCTATTCTGACATTCGTCACCCCGGAAGCCTGAAAATCTGTTTGAAGCTGCTCAGAAGCTTTACATGCCTAGTTTGGGACCCCGGAGGCTATTGGCATTCCAAGCACTGGTGGAGATTTCTGGATGAATTTAAACACAAGCCACCATAACAGGAAGCTCTTCAAATGTCCAACTTAAGGACTTTAACTAAAAGTGCTAGGTGGGAGACAACCCACCGTGGTATGATCGTTCCTTTTGCGATTTTAATTTTATTTAGTTTTGTTTGTTTTTTTTATTTTATTTTATTTTTATTGAACCTGGAATCATGCACAGCATTCACATCAAGCATTGCATTCTGCATATTGCATCCCGCATTCTGCATATAAAAAAAAAGGGGTGCGCGACGCGACCGCATGCCCCATGCAATCACGTCAAATGGCGAACTACACTTCCCACACGACCGCATCATCCATGTGGCCGCGTGACCTGGAGATCGGCGTAAACATCCAACGTCCAGAAAGTTAGGCTGGAATCGCGTGGCCATTGTGCGTCTAGCACAAAATGGCCCACGCGATCGCATGCCCCAGGCAATCGCGTCACATGCACACAACCAATCCCACGCGACCGCGTGAGCGACGCGACCGCGTCGCATGGATTACACAAATCCCAAAAAGGAGACAGAGAGTTGCGCTGGAACGACGCTGGATTCGTGCGTTTAGCACACTTTCCAGCGACGCGATCGCATGCCCCATGCGATTGCGTCATCCCTTCTTTTACCCCCTCCACGCGATCGCATCATTTACTCTTTCTGCCCTCCGCGCGATCGCGTCACCCACGTGATCGCGTCAACCACCTTTTTCGCACCAGCCACGCGACCGCGTGCCCCACGCGGCCACGTGGATTCAAATTATAACCCCCAGGTCATGCAAAACCCTATTCTCGCGTTGCCCCCCTGAACCTACCCCCTTCCTTCTCTCCTCCCTCTCTTCTTCTCCGATCACAACCACCACCCAACCACCATCTCTGACCACCGCCGTCCACCATCAACCACCCAGACCTCACCGTCGCACCACCCCCTCCCCCATTCTTCTCTTCTTTCTTTTTTCTTCTCTTTCCCCCTCCTCCATCACTGCTCCTCCGCGCCACCACCCCCGCCGCGCCCCACCAGCACCACCAACCCCTCCCTTCCCCTCTCACCCCATTAACCACCCCCTTCTTTCCTCCACTGCACCCTCGCCGCCGTCCGTACCCGCCGTGCCCACCGCCGCCAGCCGCCACGCCAGACGTCACCGCCACCACCCCAGCCACCTCTGTACCCCAACCTCCTTCTTTCGCCTTCCAGGTTCCGCAACACGCAATCCCTTTTATCCGTTCGTAATTTATTCTTTTTTTTTTCGTTTATGTTCATGTTAGGATAATTAGATATGCATGTTGTAGTGGATTTTAGGTTGTTAGGTAGCCTAGGATGTGGTTAGTGGATTTAGGTCTGTTTACTTGCACTGTTCGTGTTTCTGTTTTATCAAATATACAATTCTGCTGTTGATTTGTTCATGTTCATATGCTATACTTTCCTGCATTTGCTGCTCTTTACACTGAATTTTCATGCTTATATTCATTATATGTAACTACAACTTGATTTTTTTTAATTCATACGAACTGTTGGATTGCTGTTTATTTTCCGGAAAAATCCATTTTTAGCCGAAATGCTGCCAAAATTTTTATAAATCTTTTTGACTTTCACTCATGTTTTGGTTTTGGAATTTTGAACTCTATTCTCCACTACCTTAACCAAACCATTCCATGAATGCCAGGGCATGCATTCTTATCCTCTTTGATTTCCTGGTTCATAAACTGCAATTTTGATGTTTGATTCCTATTTTTTCTTTCTTTATCTCTATTTGAATCATCATCATACTGTTTTATTTGTTTGAATATGAGTTTCCTATAACTCCTACCTGTGATTACTTGTTACTTGGACTATTTTCATTATGCCTCTTACTTTAACACATTTTTTACTAACTTACTAATTTTAACTCTAACCAACCTAACCTTTTCAAAACTTCTTTTTCACTTTCTTTTAGCATTCTAACCAAGGCATGATGTTAATTTTTCTATTTAACTTGTATTCCATTACATTTTGGATTGTGATTTCTTCTTTTCAGACTTTTCACTCATATACAACCCTAAATGCACATTTTACTTAACTCATATTCATTATACTATTGCTCCTTTGCCACTTTGTGTTATTTGCCTATTTGCCTTCCTATTTTTTATATCCTGGTTTCTATTTTTCAAGATGTCAGATGCCCAGAGAAGAGGGAAAGGCAAGGCCACTTCTGGCAAAAGGAAAAGAGGAGAAGCCTCCGTGTCTATCATTAACCTCATGCATGATGCCTCCTTCGGGAGAAAGCCTTTACCCCGCAGGAGAAGGCCGACCAGCTACTTCCTGCCACTGACCCAGTAAAGTTTGCAAACCGATACTGTGAGCTGAAGTATCCGGTGTTTGCAAACTCCAGGAACCTATACCTGGAGTGGACTTTGAAGATCCCAGAAGAACTCTAGCAATATACCTTGATCAGATCAAACAAAAAGGCTGGTTCTTTCTGGAGAGACCTCTGACTGAGGTTAATGCATCTTGGGTTAGGGAATTCTATTGCAACTATTTTAAAACTTCTCTAGATGCAGTTAACCTCAAAGGGAAACAGATTCTGGTTACTGAGGAGGCAATAGAAGAGGTTCTGAAGCTTCTGCCTAAGACTGATCAGACAGATGGCTATCAGAAAGCTGAGGAGGATATGCGCTATATGCGATTTGACTGGGATGCAGTCAAGGCTCGGATTGCCCTTGACCCATCCGTTCCTTGGATCATGGGTCAGAACACCACCATGCCCAAAGGGATCAAGCGGATTTACCTGAACAATGAGGCTCGGCTATGGCATCAGATCTTTAACAACTACATTATGCCGAGTACTCACGAGACTGAGATACCAACCGCTATGATCACCCTCCTTTGGTGTGTGATGGAGGGCAAGGACCTGTACTTGCCACGCTTTATCCGGCACTACATGACCAGGGTCCATGTCCGCGGCACTCTCCCCTTTCCCTATCTGGTTACACAGCTAGGCCGTCGAGCTGACGTGCCATGGGAGGATGCTGATGAGAGGCCACCTGCTACAGAGTGCAAAAAGCTTATCCCACACAGTAGGAACTTCCTGGCCTTGGGCTACAGACCCCCATTCCTGACTGCTACTGCTGATGATACGGCTACACCATCTGCCGGTCCCTCTTCCTCCACTGCTGCACCATCTACACCTGCCACCACCACTGTACCTCCACTTGCCACAGAGCCTGTCTATCATCTGGTGCACCGCTTGTTTCGACGACTTGACCAGATGGAGCGTCGCAACAAGCGACGCTATGAGCACCTAAAGCTGATGATACGATCCGGCGACATCCCCTCCGAGCCTGACACACCTTTTGAGGCATCTGAGGAGGAGGCATATGCGCCCGAGACAGAGACCCATCCCCAGGGAGAGACAGAGCAGGCAGACACCCAGCAGGCAGCACTCCAGCAGATCGACGATGCAGATCCTGAGATCCCCATTCAGACAGCCCCTCCTCTACAGCAGCCAAACCCCCAGCCAGCCACCACAGAGACACCAGCTACCATCCCTTCCAGTGATGACACCTCTTCACACCCTGCTTGAATGAGCATCAGGGACGATGCTTCATTTTAAGTGTGGGGAGGTCGCCATCTCTGGCGTATAATTTTGGTGAACCACTACAGACTCTTTTTCTTTTATTTTAGATATTTTTCTGTATTTTTCTCTGTATTTTTATTTTATTTTCTGAGTATTTATACATTGCTACTGTTTATGTATTTTTACTCTATTTCTGCATTTTGCATTTTTAGTTCATTTTCTAGCCACTTAGATGCAATTCTAACTTATTAGTTAAAGAAAATTGTGGATTAATTAGTATAGTTTACCCTTTTTAGCTTAAGATAGCTTAGTTTAAATTGAAAAATATAAAAAGAAAGTAAGCTAGGAACTTGAACATAACAGATTCAAATCCATAAACCTTGTATATATAGCATTACATCATGTAGTTAAGTTAACAACACTTCATCAAGGAGAAACACTCAAACTTTAAAGCCATTCAATATAATTTTTACATTGAGAATAATGAGAATTTTTAACTAAACCTGCATGACATACATAAGTGATAAATGATTTTTGAGCTAGAGAACACATAGCCTGTGAGTTTTGAGCTTAATTGTATGGTTACATTCAAACCATAATTTTTATTCCTGTGTGTTTTGCCCTTCTTTTATATTCTGATGTTCTTTACTTTGTTTTAATTTATATGTCCAATTATAGAATATAGAATATAGAATATAGATATATACCAAAAGAATGATTGAGGCCATTATTTGAATTTAGCTCACTTATCCCAAAATAACCTACCTTTTACATCACCCTTGTTAGCCCCCTTGAGCCTTTAAATTCCCTTTTTATTCTATTAGCCACACTACTAGCCTTAAGCAGAAAAACAAAATAAAATCCCAAGTTGAATCCTTGGTTAGCTTAAGATAGAAAATTATGAATAGTTTAAATGTGGGAAACCTATTGGGAATATGGATGATAAAAACAAAAGGTAGAAAAGTTGAAAAAAAAAATTAAGCAACTCAAAATAAGAAATTTTGGGAAGCATGCTCATGAGAAATCAAAGTGATTAAATTACCATGTGCATTAAAAAAAAGTTATTTTTCAGTATTTAATATAAGGGATACAAAAAAATTCCCCAAATGCAAAAATAAAAGCAATGCACATGGGATAAAAGAATAAAAAAAAAATTGAAACATGAGCATGTAACATCAAAAGTGGGAAAACATGGGAAAATTGGTAAAGTAATTTTGTTTTACTAAGTATGTATGTTAGGTGAGATCTTAGTCTAATTAAGGATTCACTTATTAGCTCACTTAGCCTTAGACATATATCCTCACCTTTACTTTGGCCCCATTACAACCTTAATTAAAGACCTCATGATTTTTGGTATGACTGTATTCTATAATTGTTGATTGGTTAGATGAAGAAAAAAGTTATAGAAAGGAAGAATAAAAAGAGGAATAGAGTGATTAACCCAATAAACACTGAGTGACTAGAGAGTAAACACAAATCCAGTGAGGGTTTAATAGCTCATTAACATTTATCTCTGTTTGAATTATCTAATTATCTCCCAAGTTCATAAAATGCTTTTTTCTCCCATCTCAATTGTAAAAGTGCTTATTGAATATCTAAGGCTTGGCTATATATATATATGACTCCTTGAGGATGTGAATTAATTTAACTACCTGTAAGCTTTATATATAAGTGAATAAATTAGAATTGCATGACTCATTTAGGTAGTTGCATTTTAGAATAGGTTATATTGCATGACATTCCATCACTTTAACCTTACTTATTACCTTGGATTTAGCATGAGGATATGCTATTGTTTAAGTGTGGGGAGGTTGATAAACCCATATTTTATGATATATTTTATGCTTAGTTTGAGTGATTTATTCAATACTTCACCCACTTATTCATGTTAATTGCATGGTTTTACTTTCCCTTCCTCATTATATGATGTATGTGAAAAACATGTTTCCTATGCTTTTAAATTAATTATTTTAATCACCTTTAATTCCATTCGATGTCGTGATTAGTGTGTTGAGTAGTTTCAGATCTTCTAAGGCAGGAATGACTCAAAGGATGGAAAGAAAACATACAAAAATGGAAGGAAAGTGCAAAACGGAGTTCTGAAGAAACTGGCATCCACGCGATCGCATGGACGACGCAATCGCGTGCCAAGCGAGAATCAACAGCGACGCGGCCGCATGACTGACGCGACCGCGCGCCTTAAGCAGAACGCATATAACGCAGTCGCATGGCTGACGCGACCGCGTGGTAAGGAAAAGCTCCGAATGACGCGACCGCGTGACCCACGCGGACGCGTGACAAAGGCCACGCACCAAAAATTGCAGAAAATGCTCATTGCAAATTCTGAATCCCTTTTTGGCCCAAATCCAAGTCCAAAAGGCATAGACCAGAGGTTATGAAGTGAGGAAATGCAACCATTTAGAGGGAGATTCCACTTTAGTTTAGTTTTCATAATTTAGATTTAGTTAAGAGAGAGATTCTCTCTCTCTTTAGGATTAGGATTTAGAATTAGGATTCTTATTCACTTTCAGGGTTATCTCTTTTGATCAGGTTCAATATTCCTTTTATTTACTTCTGCAAGCCGCTTTATGAATTCTTTCATGTTATAGATTACTCTTTTATTAATGTTAGTTGAGGTATTTCAGTTTAATATTGATTTCTTTTGTTTATGCTATTGTTGCTTTTACTCTGAAGACGTCCTTATTCCAAGTAGATTTACTTTTCTCCTTTTGGCCTTGGTTAAGAAATCAGTAACTCAGGAGTTATGAAACTCAAACGTGATTGATAATTTTTATCTTTGTTAATTGAATTGAACTTCCATAATCCCAATCTTTTCTTAGGAAATAAATAGGATTCGAAGATCAAACCAATTAATCCCTTGACCTTCCTTTATCTTAGTAAAGGTTAACAAAGTGGAATTAAGATTCAACCATCATCATCATTGATAAGGATAGCTAGGATAGGACCTCTAATTTCTCGTACCTTACTAAAAGTTTGCTTTACAGTTATTTATTTATTCTAATTACCATTTCATTTACTTGTCATCAATTTACTCGTTCCTCATTCTTGAACCCCCAAATTTACAATCTCCATAATCAATAATAAGAACATACTTCCCTGCAGTTCCTTGAGAAGACGACCCGAGTTTAAATACTCGGTTATCAAATTTAAAAGGGGTTTGTTACTTGTGACAACCAAAACGTTTGCACGAAAGCGATTTTTGTTGGTTTAGAGACTATATCCACAACGCGACTGTTTTTATGACATTCTTTACTGGCAAAAAATCTCGCTCGTCATCTATCCCGTCCAATTCTTCATAGGAAACATGCCTTGGAGGTTGTGCACTACCCTCCTCAACATTAATTTCAAGCTTCTTGGAGGAATACTCTGCAACTCTAGATTCCCATAGAGGTTCAGCATCTCCTAAGTCTTCAACCACTTTTTTTTCTTCAACAATTACGGCTTCTTCTAACTGTTCCAATACAAAGCCACATTTTTCACTTTCCACCGGAGTTCCTAATCTCTCATTCATGCTACACTCTTCTATTGATTCTCCACATGCAGCCATGGGGGTACTTTGAGTGTTGAAGTGCAGTAAAGTTAAATTATCTACTACCTCAGTCAAGGTAGCTATAAACTCTAGTGTCGTCCGCTGCATCTCTCCTTGCTCTTGAAGAAGAACACCAAGAGTGTCATCCATTGGGAGATTGGAGTGGATATGAGAGTTCATTTCTTGGGAGGAAAGGCTCATGATATGAGGGTGGTTCATCATAATAAAGATGTGGCGATTCAACACTCTCCATCTTTTCCACTTGTTGTACAACACACTTCAGTCCCTGGTTCTCAAGTTGAGATTTGTTAGCCATGAGAGCTTCGTGTGATTTTTGGCTTTCCTCTCACTCTATTTGATGGATGGTTGCTTGAAGTCGATCCATTGCTTCCTTAAAATGATCATGTGGCACTTGTTCCGCTTGTCTAACATAATTGGGATCATATTGTGGTTGAAAGTTCGCATACATTGGAGGTGGTGGTTCTTGGGGATAATTGTGTTGGAATTGGGGTGGTTCTATGTATGATTCATAGGGCTCATAGGGTAGTTAGTATGGTGGATATGGGTTAGGGTTATAAGGAAGTATTTGATTGTAGGTGGCTTGTGAGTATGGTGGTTCAAAGTTATGTTGAGGAGGGAGTTCATAGGCATATAGTGGGGCTTGTTGGTAACTACAAGGGGGTCCACCATTGCTATTGGATTGATATGCATCCTGGAATGGCTCTTGCTCATAGTATATTGGAGGAGGTTGTTGCCAAGAGGGTTGATCAAATCCTTGTGGCTCCTCCCATCTTTGATTATCACATCCTTGATGCAAGCCTTCATTGTAATCTCCACTTCCTACAACATAATTGTAACCACTCTCATAGCCAAAGGGATGAGAATTCATAGTAGAAAATAAAAATAAAAATTAATAAAAATAATCAATAAAGTCCTAAAACTAACAAAAACTAACAAACAAGCAAAAGGTAAATATATACAATAACCAATAATAAGGCACACGTTTGCAATTCCCCGGCAACGGCACCAAAAACTTGACGGAGGAAAAATGTCGGTAAATAATTTCTCAATAAAATCGTGTTGCAAGTATAGATCTAAACCGACAATTAAACCTCAATCAACATTTAATTTGTTTGTCACTTAAGCAAACCCAATAAAATTAACCGAAGTTTTTAAACCTCGGGTCGTCTCTCAAGGAATTGCAGGAAAGTGTAGTTTATTATTGGTTATAGAAAAGTATTTTTGGGGTTTTGGAATAAGAGACAAGAAATGTAAACAACAAGGAAGTAAACTAACAATTCAGAAAAGTCCTAGCAAGGATTGATAATTGGAATTCCTATCCCCATTATCATAGTCACTTGTGATGGTAATGTCTTTTGATTTCACTTAGTTAACGTCTAACAATTAAAGGTAAGTCAAGTGAGCAATTCAACTTGAGTTCACAAGTCCTAATAAAAAACTAGAGTTAGTGAAGCTCAAGCCAACTAGCAACTTTCAATCACCAACCAACAAGAGACTTTGACAATTCAAAAGTCTCCAATTTACTCAATCTAGGCTAAGAACATAAAAATCTAACGTAAAATCCAACCAAGCATTTTATCAAAGACTTGGAAGGCATAAAATAAAAACATGAAAAACTAACAAGACATAGCAAAATCTAAGACTAACAATTGCAAGAGGAAACAATAACAACAAAGTAAAGGAAGTAATCATAAACATAAAAACATAAATTGCATTAATATGGATTAAAGGAAACAGAAGAGTTTATAAACTAAATTGGCAACAAAAAGAAATCAATGATAGAAGTAGACAAACCAAAGTACTAAAATAAATAAAAGAAGAAGAAAACTAAATAAAAGCAAGGTAGAAATCTGAATTTGAGAAAAGCTAAACCTAAAAACCCTAAAATCTAGAGAGTGGAGAGAACCTCTCTCTAGAAAACTACATCTAAACCTAATAATTGTGAATGAAAGTGTGAATGAATGATTCTCCCTTTCCAGCTCCACTCTGCAGCCTCTAATCTTCACTTTCGAGCTTGAAACCGGGCCAAAAGTAACCCAGAAATTGCCCCCAGCAAATTCTGATATCTGCAGCACGTGACACTTTGTCACGAGTACGCATCGGCCATGCGTACGTGTCGCTGAAAGAATTTCTAGTGACGCGTACGCGTCATCCACGCGTGCGCATCATTTGTCTGCTGCAGCAGTCACGCGTACGCATCGTCCATGCATGCGCGTCACTACCAGCTTCTGAAATTCTCAATTTCTTGTGTTTCTTCCATTTTTGCATACTTTCTTTCCATCCTCTAAGCCATTCCTGCCCTATAAACTATGAAAACACTTAACAAACATATCACGGCATCGAATGGTAATAAGAGAGGATTAAAATTAGCAAATTTAAGGCCAAAGAAGCACGTTTTCAATCATAGCACAAAATTAGAAAGGAAAATGTAAAACATGCGAATTCTATGAATAAGTATGAGAATAATGGATAAAATTCACTCAATTCAGCATAAAATGTACCAGAAATAGTGGTGCATCAATCGGGTGCTGGTGTCTACTTTGATTGAGAGGTGATGTTTGGAGTCACATACTTTTCATTTGCTATGTAGAGAGATGATAATCACCTTGTAGAATATGGCTTATCAGTTGGGACTTCGGATGAAAGGAGATCCTGTTAGTGGTTGTATGACAGTATGGGAGATATTCTACGATGATGTAGCATGGAAGATCCATGTATGCAGTTGTTAGGAGCAGTATCAAAGCCTGCTGACAGACGGGATCAGAGTAAGTGGGTCGTTAATCTATCATGGTTCCAGTCGAGAGTATCCTATGGTTTGGATGAGCATTCCACGAAAGAGCAACGTATGCAGTACACCCTAGGGTATATTGTAACGACCTAGTTTTTGACAAAATAATTTTTTTTTGAAAGTTCAGTAAAGCACCTCTACTACGTAGGTAAGCACCTCTACTACACAAGCAAGCACCTTAAGCACCTCACCACCCAGCCAGCATCCAAAGTGGCAGAAAGCTGAGTTTTCAGGCCACTTCGATCGAGAATTTTAAAATTCTAAGAATCACAGTTAAGTTTTGCCTCGACGAGCTAGACCCGAATTTGGAGAAAAAATAATATAATATTATTATTTTATCCCCTTTAATTGAACCTGAGATAAATTTAATAATATAATAACCGGACTCAAAATCTATCAATGCGGACTAATGTTAATACTCTCTGATGAACTTAGTTATGCTAAAATATTATCATAGATCTTTTATAGCCGAGATATTCATGTTACTAGTATCATTTATACTAGTAGCTCATATATTTACTCTATTAAAGTAAATACATGTGATCTAATATATCTAGCTTTAATAATTATCTCCCTAATGATATTTGAACATTTTAACTTAGTGAATCACTCTTAAAACTCTATGGCCTCACCAACCCCAGCCACCTCCACCTTCATTCTGTTTCTTGTTTCTTTGAGTTTCCAAGAGAGAATTCCAAACACATACCTCCATTGTTGCAAGCTTCAAGTTTGGTTTCCTTAGCCACAAAAACCTCCATCAAAATTTCAAATTGATTCAAGTATTTCTCTCATCCTCCTCTTCATTCTCATACCAATTTTCATAAGATAAGATGACGTATGATGACTGTTCATCTCTTTTGAAGTTTCAATAATGGTTAACTATGGAGAAAACTTGATGTTTTTTATGTTCTTGTTTAGGAACTCTTATCCAGAAGTCTTGAGGAGCAAGATACCATCAATTTCAGTTTAAAAAAGTGAAAAAAATCTTTCTTAATTTGATGATGAAGGTTCGGACTTCATAGAGTTTCTTAGGCTAAACGTTAACTTTGATTGAAACTATGTAAGAAAGTGAGCTAGAAAATCTTAAAAAGAACCGGTTTTTGGAACTTTTAAAGAGGTAAGGTTTGGCTAATTAATCATGATTAAAGAGTGCTCTTGATGTGTGTTTGTTGAATTAATGGTTGATAATTAAAATTGAGTGATTAAATAATTGTTTGGTGATGTTATTATGTTTTTTGCAAGCTTAAAAACTAGTTGTTCTTGAAAGTTCCATGTCAGATTTCGTTTAGAGCTTTTAAGGAGCTTGATTCTAAATTTGTTTAATGTGTTTTTGGATATGATATAATGGTTGGGATTTGGAGATCATTGATGCTAAAAGGTATTTAAAGAAAAACTTAAGAACTTGTCGAATATTAAAGGAAATTTCTTGATGACCAAGGATAAAGCTTTTGGCTTTAAGGAAGGAGGGGGAATATGGTATTTTGGAAAAAAAGAAACAATGGTAATTTAATAATTTAAAGTGCAAGGACAATTCGGGTATTTAATAAAATGTGTAAGGGTAAAATGGTCAAATTAATTTTTGGGGTGAAATGAAAATTTCATAAAAATATAGGAGTAAAATAGTAAATATGTAAAAATGTAATTAGGCATAAGTGTAGAGGTAAAGCTATAGTTAAGGAAAAGTTGGAGGGTAAAAGTACAATTAATTAAAAGTTTAGGGACTAAAATATAATAAACTAAAAGTTTGGGGGTTAAATTATAAATAAACAAAAGTTTAGTGCACATAAATGTAATTAAGATAAAAGACAAGGGCATAACGGTAAATAATATAAAAATTTTAGGGACATAATGATAATTATAGTAAAAGATGTAGAAAGATAATTTAAAGCTTGGAACCTAGAGGTTCTCTTCATAAAAGACCTAAGGCGACGTATGAGAAATAGATTATGATTCACTAAGATGTTAAAAAAGGATCAAAGAAAATGACATATATCATATGAAAAGAAAGAACAGAAAAGTGGATAGCGAAAAGAATGTTAAAGAAATAGAAAAGATATATTGATGATGATTGTTGTTTAGGCCCTCGGGCCAAATGTCTAGTGGGAATGCCTACAGATTGAGAACTATTTTTCGATGTATGTATATTTCTAGCATCTCGTGAAAGTCACCCTGTATGTGGCTCTTCCGTACGACTTATGCCAATAGAATGTCACACTGTATGCGGCTCAGCCGTACGATTTATATGCACAATGTATGTATTTGGAAAGGCATATTTGGGATTTGAGCCCAGGTAATATCGGAAGCGGGTAGACAACCGACACATGAGCTCGCGGCCTACAGAGGACTAGACATGCATCATACTTGTTTGCATATAATCCTTGCTTTGTGATTTATATGTATGCGTACATATTACCTTCTGCGCAATGTTTTCTGTATTCTGTTGTTTGGAAGTTAAATGATAATTAAGTAATAAACTGAACTTATAACCTTTAACCTTACTGAGAACTCCCAATTTCTTACCTCAATCCCTTTTCTTCAGATGGAGATAGGCATTCTATTTTATGAGATGTCACAATCGTACGTCTATGAGGACCCTGGCTTTGGTAGCTACTACATGTATTGTAGAGAATCTCATATTAGATTATATGTATTACGAGATAGACCTTTCCTACACCCCTTGGATAGTCCAGACTTTGATCCGGATATGCCGTATGATATTTTCCTTTCTTGGTTACATCCTGATGCACCTGCACAACCATTCCCTACTCAGCTAGTTAATCAGGCGGCACCTATGCCTGATCCCAACGATGTATATGTTCCTAAGCTTGTAAAATCCGGTCAAACCGTAATTAATTAAATAATAAATTAAATATGATTGAATATAGTTTGAAAATTTAGCAATCGAAATTTGATGATTTAAATATGATATTTGGACTCGGTGGGTTTTTCTTAGTTGGAAAACAGAGCTTTATGCATAAAAACAAGCACTGAAAATTTGACCGGTAGTACTGGCTGAGATCTGTTCGGTACTGCGGTTGAGAAAATTAATTATAAGTGAATAAGGTTAAGAAATTAGAATTTATAATTTGAGAAGATAGAAATATTTAAAATGTAATTTAAAACACTAATCTTAAAGGTTTTGGCCCAAAGTTGGGCCAACGGGCTAAACCGGTTGGACCGGCCTCATTTGGACCCAAGCCCAACATATATATAGCCTTATTAAGGCTATTTAGCAGCCACAAACCCCCATTTTTTGTGATTCATGGTGACAAAGAAGAGTGGAAAAGGAAATTAAAACCTTGACCCCTCTTGATCTTCAAACTACTATAACTTGAGCTCTGGTGCTCCGATTGATGAGCCGTTTACAGCCACACGTCGCTCTTCTCTTCCTCTTCAATTCTATCTAGGTATTGCAGTGATTTTATCAATGAACCCTACCCAGTTTCATTTTTCCTCTTGTATTTCGAATTTGGTTTGGGTTTTGAGGAAATCTTATGATCACAATTTCGTGCACCAAGTTTTTGGCGCCGTTGCCGGGGATTGTTCGAGTTTGGACAACTGACGGTTCATCTTGTTGCTTAGATTAGGTAATTTTACTTTTTATTTTCGAAAAAAATTTTAAAATACAAAATTTTTTTTATTTTGTTCTTCAGAGTTTTTAAGAATGAATTCTAAAGTTTCATGATGATCTGTTGAAGTCTGGCTGGCTGTGAAGCCATGTCTAATCTTATTGGACCGAGGTTTCAACTTATCATCACAAGAGCTTGTTGATTTCTATCAATTTTGATGTTGTGAGCAATGATCTGCTAAAGCTTGGCTGGCCATTGGCCATGGCTAGTATTTTGGACCGGAGCTTTCTTTGAAAGCTTGGCTGGCTAGTAAGCCATGTCTAATTCCTGGACCGGAGTCTTAGACTAGCATTGCAATGATTCCTGGAACTCTTATTAAAAATTTTGAGTCCTTTTCTTCTCCACTCAATTTTCGAAAAATCACAAAAAAATTCTATAAAACCATAAAAATCAAAAATATTTTATGTTTCTTGTTTGAGTCTAGTATTAATTTTTAAGTTTGGTGTCAATTGCATATTTTTATTCTTCTTGCATTTTTTGAATATATGCATTATATTCTTCATTGATCTTCAAGTTATTCTTGATGATTTCAGTGCTCTGATCTTTAATTTCTCTTATTTTGTGTCTTTTGTTGTTTCTTATATGCATTTTCAAATTGTTATAGTCCTTAGTATACAAACTTCTAAGTTTGGTGTCTTGCATGCATTGTTTATTTGATATTAGTTGCCTTCTTTTATTATTGTTTCTCATCATTTAAAAATTCAAAAAAATTTTAAATTGTGTCTTTTCAAGTCAATAACATAGAGAATTGAAGATTCAGAACATTCAGCAGAGGAATTACACAGAAAAAGCTGGACGTTCCCAGTGAAGAAGGAAAACTGGCATTTAAACGCCAGCCAGGGTACTTGGCTGGGCGTTAAACGCCCAAAAAGGTAGGATTTTGGGCGTTAAACGCCAGAATGGATACCATTCTGGGCGTTTAACGCCAGGAAGACACTAGAGGGAAGATTTTGTTTTTAATTCAAATCTTTTTCAAATTTTCATAATTTTTCAAAATCAAATTTTTTTTAAATCATAACTTTTCAATCATATCTTTTCAAAATCAATTTCTTTTCAAATTTTTTATTTATTACTATTTTCGAAAATCCTTGCTACAATTAGTGATTTAATTCAAAATTTTCAAGTTGTTACTTGCCTATTAAGAAAGGATCAAATTTTAAATTCTAGAATCATATCTTCTAATTTCTTGTTTGTCAAGTAATCAACTTTAATTTTAAAACTTTCTCTTTTTAATTTGATTTTCAATCATATCTTCTCAATCATATCTTTTCAATCATATATTTTTGAAAATTAATTTTCAATCATATCTTTTTAATTTCTAATTTCACAATCTTTTTCAAAAATCACTTAATTTCTTTCCCAATCTTAGTTTTCGAAAATCATCAATAAAATTTTCAAAATTTCTTTTAATTATTTCAAAATCTTTTACTTTAATTTCGAAAATTCTTTCCCTCTTTTCACATCCTTCTATTTAAGGACTAATACTCCTCCACTATCAACAATTCGAACTCTATCCCTCTTGATAAGTTCGAATTCTTCTCTTTCTACCTTCTCCTTCTATTCTTCTTTTCCTCTGACACTTCAAGAAATCTCTATAATGTAACATAGAGGATTCCATACTTTCTTGTTCTCTTCTCTTTCATATGAGCAGGAGCAAGGACAAAGGCATCCTTGTTAAAGCTGATCCTGAACTTGAAAGGACGTTGAAGAGAAAGCTAAGAAAAGCTAAAGCACAACTCTCTCTAGAAGGCCTAACAGAGCTCTTCAAGGAGGAAGAAGCCATGGCAGCCGAAAACAACAATGCCAACAATGCAAGGAAGGTGCTTGGTGACTTTACTGCACCTACTCCCGACTTCTATGGGAGAAGCATCTCAATCCCTGCCATTGGAGCAAACAATTTTGAGCTTAAGCCTTAATTAGTTTCTCTAATGCAACAGAATTGCAAGTTTCATGGACTTCCATTGGAAGATCCTCATCAGTTCTTAGCTGAATTCTTGTAAATCTGTGACACTGTCAAGACCAATGGGTAGATCCTAAGGTCTACAGACTTATGCTCTTTCCTTTTACTGTAAGAGACAGAGCTAGGACATGGTTGGACTCACAACCTAAAGAAAGCCTGAACTCTTGGGAAAAGCTAGTTAATGCCTTCTTGGCAAAGTTATTTCCACCTCAAAAATTGAGTAAGCTTAGAGTGGAAGTCCAAACCTTCAGGCAGAAGGAACGTTAATCCCTCTATAAAGCTTGGGAAAGATACAAGCAATTGATCAGAAGGTGTCCTTCTGACATGCTTTCAGAATGGAGCATCATAGGTATCTTCTATGATGGTCTGTCTGAACTGTCCAAGATGTCATTGGACAGCTCTGCTGGAGGATCTCTTCATCTGAAGAAGACACCTGCAGAAGCTCAGGAACTCATTGAAATTGTTGCAAATAACCAATTCATGAACACTTCTGAAAGGAACCCTGTGAATAATGGGACAAGTCAGAAGAAAGGAGTTCTTGAGATTGATACTCTGAATGTCATATTGGCTCAGAACAAAATATTGACTCAGCAAGTCAATATGATATCTCTGAGTCTGTCTGGAATACAAGCTGCATCAGTCAGTACTAAGGAAGCTTCCTCTGAAGAAGAAGCTTATGATCCTGAGAACCCAGCAATGGAAGAGGTGAATTACATGGGAGAACCCTATGGAAGCACTTATAATCCTTCATAGAGAAATCATCCAAACCTCTCATGGAAGGATCAATAGAGGCCTCAACAAGGCTTCAACAATAATAATGGTGGAAGAAATAGGTTTAGCAATAGCAAGCCTTTTCCATCATCTTCTTAGCAACAGACAGAGAATTCTAAGAGCCATTCTGACTTGGCAACCATAGTCTCTGATCTAATTAAAACCACTCAAAGTTTCATGACTAAAACAAGGTCCTCCATTAGAAATTTGGAGGCACAAGTGGGTAACAACTGAGCAAGAAAGTTACTGAACTCCCTCCTAGTACTCTTCCAAGCAATACAGAAGAAAATCCAAAAGGAGAGTGCAAGGTCATTAACATGACCGACACGACCGAACTTGGAGAAGAGGAAGAGGTAGTGACCTCCACTGAGGAAGACCTCAATGGACGTCCACTGGCCTCCAAGGAGTTCCCTAATAAGGAACCATGGGAATCTGAGGCTCACACTGAGGCCATAGAGATTCCATTGAATCTACTTCTACCATTCATGAGCTCTGATGAGTATTCTTCCTCTGAAGAGGATGAAGATGTTACTGAAGAATAAGTTGCTAAGTACCTTGGAGCAATCATGAAGCTAAATGCCAAGTTATTTGGTAATGAGACTTGGGAGGATGAACCCCCATTGCTCATCAAAGAACTGGATGACTTGACTAGGCAGAGATTACCTCTGAAAAGACAAGATCCTGGAAAGTTCTCAATACCTTGTACCATAAGCACCATGACCTTTGAAAAGGCTCTGTGTGACCTAGGGTCAAGCATAAACCTCATGCCTTTTTCTGTAATGGAGAAACTAGGAATTTTTGAGGTGCAAGCTGCAAGAATCTCATTAGAAATGGCAGACAATTGTAGAGGATGTTTTGGTAAAGGTTGAAGACCATTACATCCCTGCTGATTTCATAATCCTAGACACTGGGAAGTGTATGGATGAATCCATCATCCTTGGTAGACCCTTCCTAGCCACAGCAAAGGCTGTGATTGATGTAGACAGAGGAGAATTAATCCTTCAAGTGAATAAGGACTCCCTTGTGTTTAAAGCTCAAGGATCTCCCTCTGTAACCATGGAGAGGAAGCATGAAAAACTTCTCTCAATGCAGAGTCAAACAAAATCCCTACATTCAAACTCTAAGTTTGGTGTTGGAAGGCCACAACCAAACTCTAAGTTTGGTGTTGAGAGGCCATCATCATGCTCCGAGTATCTGTGAGGCTCCATGAGAGCCCACTGTCAAGCTACTGACATTAAAGAAGCGCTTGTTGGGAGGCAACCTAATTTTATTTATTCTCCATTATTATTTTTTATTTTCTGTAGGTTGATGATTATGAGAAGTCACAAAAACAAGTGAAAAAGCAAAAATAGAATAAAAAATAGAATGAAAAACAACACACCCTGGAGAAGAAACTTGCTGGCGTTTAACGCCAGAAAAGGGCAAGAAGCTGGCGTTAAATGCCAGAAATGGGCAGCAACCTGGCGTTTAACGCCAGGATTGGCAGAAAATGGTGTTTTGCACGCCACTTGGTGCAGGGATGAAAAATCCTTGACACCTCAGGATCTGTGAATCCCACAAGATCCCCACCTACCCCACCTCTCTCTCTCTCTTCTTTACCCATTCACTAATCACCTCAATACCTCTTCCCCGAAAATCTCTCACCTATTAAATCCTACCCTCTTCTCCATAAACCCTTCACTCCCTCATTTTCCCACAACATAACCACATCTTCTCCCCCTTGGCCGAATCACTCCCACTTCTCTATCTCTTCCATTTTTCTCTTCTTCTCTGTCCTTCTTTCTTCTTTTGCTCGAGGACAAGCAAACCTTCTAAGTTTGGTGTGGTAAAAGCGTTGATTTTTAGTTTTCCATAACCATTTATGGCACCTAAGGCCGGAGAAACCTCTAGAAAGTGGAAAGGGAAGGCAAAAGCTTCCACCTCCGAGTCATAGAAGATGGAGAGATTCATCTCAAAGGTGCATCAAGACCACTTCTATGAAGTTTTGGCCAAAAAGAAAGTGATCCCCGAGGTCCCTTTCAAGCTCAAAAAGGGTGAATACCCGGAGATCCGACATGAGATTCGAAGAAGAGGTTGGGAAATTCTCACCAACCCCATTCAACAAGTAGGAATCTTAATGGTTCAAGAGTTCTATGCCAATGCATGGATCACCAAGAACCATGATCAAAGTGTGAACCCGGACCCAAAGAATTGGCTTACAATGGTTCGGGGGAAATACTTAGATTTCAGTCCGAAAAATGTTAGATTGGCATTTAACTTGCCAATGATGCAAGAAGATGCACACCCCTACACTACAAGGGTCAACTTTGATCAAAGGTTGGACCAAGTCTTCATGGACATTTGTGAAGAGGGCGCTCAATGAAAGAGAGATTCAAGAGGGAAGCCGGTTCAACTAAGAAGGCATGACCTCAAGCCCGTGGCTAGGGGATAGTTGGAGTTCATCCAACGCTCAATCATTCCTACTAGCAACCGGTCTGAAGTTACTATAGACCGGGATATCATGATTCATAGCATCATGATTGGAGAGGAAGTAGAAGTTCATGAGGTTATATCACAAGAACTCTACAAGGTGGCGGACAAGTCCTCCACTTTGGCAAGGTTAGCCTTCCCTCATCTCATTTGTCACCTTTGCAATACGGCTGGAATTGACATAGAGGAAGACATTCTCATTGATGAGGACAAGCCCATCACTAAGAAAAGGATGGAACAAACAAGAGATCCCACTCATGGAAAAGAGCATGAGGAAATTCCTCATCATGAAATTCTTGAGATACCTCAAGGGATGTATTTTCCTCCACAAAATTACTGGGAGCAAATCAACACCTCCCTAGGAGAATTGAGTTCCAATATGGGACAACTAAGAGTGGAGCACCAAGAGCATTCTATTCTCCTCCATGAAATTAGAGAAGACCAAAGAGTTATGAGAGAGGAGTAACAAAGGCAAGGAAGAGACATTGAGGAGCTCAAGCACTCCATAAGATCTTCAAGAGGAAGAACAAGCCGCCATCACTAAGGTGGACCCGTTCTTTAATTTCCTTATTCTTTATTTTCTATTTTTCGAAAATTATGCTTTATGTTTATGTCTTTATTACATGATCATTAGTGTTTAAGTGTCTATGCCTTAAAGCTATGAAAATGAATCCATCACCTTTCTTAAATGAAAAATGTTTTTAATTGAAAAAGAAAAAGAAGTGCATGAATTTCGAATTTTAAAACAGTTTAATTATTTTGATGTGGTGGCAATACTTTTGTCTTTCTGAATGAATACTTGAACAGTGCATATTTTTGAATTTGTTTATTCATGAATGTTAAAAATTGTTGGCTCTTGAAAGAATGATGGAAAAGGAGAAATGTTATTTGATAACCTGAAAAATCATAAAATTGATTCTTGAAGCAAGAAAAAGCAGTGAAAAGCTTGCAGAAAAAAAGATATATGCGAAAAAAAGAAGAGAAAGAAAAATAAAAAGCAAGCAGAAAAAGCCAATAGCCCTTAAAACCAAAAGGCAAGGGTAAAATAAAAAGGTTCCAAGGCTTTGAGCATCAATGGATAGGAGGGCCCACAGGAATAAAATCCTGGCCTAAGCAGCTAAACCAAGCTGTCCCTAACCATGTGCTTGTGGTGTGAAGGTGTCAAGTGAAAACTTGAGACTGAGCGGTTAAAGTCGTGGTCCAAAGCAAAAAAGAGTGTGCTTAAGAGCTCTGGACACCTCTTATTGGGGACTCTAGCAAATCTGAGTCACAATCTGAAAAGGTTCACCCAGTTATGTGTCTGTGGCATTTATGTATCCGGTGGTAATACTGGAAAACAAAGTGCTTAGGGTCACGGCCAAGACTCATAAAGTAGCTATGTTCAAGAATCAACATACTTAACTAGGAGAATCAATAACACTATCTGAATTCTGAGTTCCTATAGATGCCAATCATTCTGAACTTCAAAGGATAAAGTGAGATGCCAAAACTGTTCAGAAGCAAAAAGCTAAAAGCCCTGCTCATCTAATTAATACTGATCTTCATAGATGTTTTTGGAATTCATTGTATATTATCTTCTTTTTATCTTATTTGATTTTCAGTTGCTTGGGGACAAGCAACAATTTAAGTTTGGTGTTGTAATGAACGGATAATTTATACGCTTTTTGGCATTGTTTTTAGTATGTTTTTAGTATACTTTAGTTAGTTTTTGTTATGTTTTTATTAGTTTTTAAATAAAAATTACATTTCTGTACTTTACTATAAGTTTGTGTATTTTTTTGTGATTTCAGGTACTTTCTGGATGAAATTGAGGGACCTGAGCAAAAATCTGATTTAGAGGCTGAAAAAGGATTGCGGATGCTATTGGATTCTGACCTCCCTGCACTCGAAGTGGATTTTCTGGAGCTACAGAAGCTCAATTGGCGCGCTCTCAATTGCGTTGGAAAGTAGACATCCTGGGCTTTCCATCAATATTAATAGTCCACACTTTGATAAAGATTTGATGTCCCAAACCGGCATTGCAAGTCAGTATAGAAATTATGGCGTCAAAACGCCAGAACTGGCATAAAAACTGAAGTTAAACGCCCAAACTGGCACAAAAGCTGGCGTTTAACTCCAAGAAAAGTCTCTACACATGAAAGCTTCAATGCTCAGCCCAAGCACACACCAAGTGGGCCCGAAAGAAGATTTCTACATTAATTACCTATTTCTGTAAACCCTAGGCTACTAGTTCTCTATAAATAGGACCTTTTGCTATTGTATTTTTATCTTGGTTCTTCTGGTTCTCCCTCTGAGGCCGAAGCCAATGAACACCTTTATTACTTTTGTATTTTCAACGGTGGAGTTTCTACACACCATAGATTAAGGTGTGGAGCTCTGCTGTTCTTCATGAATTGATATAATTACTATTGTTCTTCTATTCAATTCATGCATGCTTCTTCTCTAAGATATTCATTCGTTCTTCAACTTGATGAATGTGATGATCTGTGACACTCATCATCATTCTCACCTATGAACATGTGCCTGACAACCACCTCTGTTCTACTAGCAATGGCTTGAATGCGTATCTCTTGGGTTTCTAATCTAAGATTGGAACCTTCGTGGTATAGGCTAGAATTATTGGCGGTCATTCTTGAGATCCGGAAAGTCTAAACCTTGTCTGTGGTATTCCGAGTAGGATCTGGGAAGGGATGACTGTGATGAGCTTCAAACTCGCGATTGTTGGGCGTGTGACAGACGCAAAAGGATCAATGGATCCTATTCTAACATGATCGAGAACCGATAGATGATTAGCCGTGCGGTGATAGCGTGCGTAGAACATTTTCACTGAGAGGACAGGAAGTAGCCATTGACAACGGTGATGCCCAACATAAAGCTTGCCATGGAAAGGGGTATGAATGATTGGAAGAAGGCACTAGGAAAGCAGAGGTTCAGGAGAAACAAAGCATCTTCATACGCTTATCTGAAATTTCTACCAATGAATTACATAAGTATCTCTATCTCTATCTTTATTTTATGTTTTATTCATCTTTTAATTACCAATCCTCCAAAACCATTTGAATCCGCCTGACTGAGATTTACAATATGACCATAGCTTGCTTCAAGCCGACAATCTCCGTGGGATCGACCCTTACTCGCGTAAGGTTTATTACTTGGACGACCCAGTGCACTTGCTGGTTAGTTGTGCGAAGTTGTGATAAAAAGTTGAGATTACAATTGTGCGTACCAAGCTATTGGCGCCATTGATGATCACAATTTCGTGCACCAGAGTCGTTGATGAGTTTCATCAACAAATTTCATGGGTTAAGGTAAGGAACCCTCCAACCCTTGTGATTTATCAATTTCATGTACCCTAGGTTGATTATAAGTGTGAAAATTGGTTATATTAGACTAATGGATGATTTTGGTGCACAATTGGGAGATTGATATTGCTTGTGGGGCTTTAGTGAGGCTTGTACCTAAGGGTTGGTGGAGACTTCTAAGAAGAAGCTCAATTGTTTTGGCTCCAAGAGGTATGGTTTAAGTTTTATTTAAGTACTGTGTGATATGATGTAAATTCCTAGGTTAGGTGCCCCTAGGATTAAGCTTGAATGGTATGATTGATTGGTATTATATGTGTAGTGGATGATTTGATATTGGATAAGGATTTTGAAATTGTGCATTGTTGTTGTGTTGATTGAAATTGATATTGGATAGTGAATTATATGGTGATGAGTTTATGTATATTGATTTGATGAAATATTGGGCTGGAGGCCGTGAATTTGGGCCGGAGGCCGGAGAGAGGTAAGGACGGTAAGTATATGGTTAATGATTGGTGATTGGATGATGATTATAAATAATGTTGGTTAATTGTGAATTTGTTGGGTTGAAATTGATAGAATTTGATATTGATATTTGGAGAGAAGGGTGATAAGGGTATGGAATAATTTTGGTTGGAAACTGGGTTGTTTTACGTTGGGAAACTTTTGTATGAGAATGAATTGTTTGAAAATAGAGGTTTTGAACTTTTGGGTGAAAAATTGATTTTTGGCCTAACTTCGGTGAGTTATAACTCGGCTTCCAAATCCTGAAATTATTTTAAACTTATTTCAAATGAAAATTGGGTCCGTAAAGTTTACGCCGTTCAAAGAATGGATGAAAAATATTTTAAAATGAAAAAGTTATGCGCGTCGGAAGTTTGGAGTGCAAAGCTGAAAATTCTGCAGCATTCAACATCTTTGCTATTCTGCTTAACTTGCGACGCGACCAACCTATTCGGGTTGGGTATCTCGCGTACGTGAGCAGGCGCTTGCATACGGGAGCATAGAAAATTGTACTCCCACGCATACGCGTGACCTTACAGTAATGCATGGTGCGGAATTTAAAATCCACAAACTAACTGGCAAGTGCACCGGGTCGTAACAAGTAATACCTCAGGTGAGTGGGGGTCGATCCCATGAGGATTGATGGATCAAGCAACAATGGTTGTGTGATTTACTTAGTCATACAAGCAGAAAATGGTGTTTGAGAGTTCAATAACATTAAACAGTAAATTCAGAGAATTAGAAAGCAAGCAGTAAATGGGTTGTGAAATATATATGAGAAAACAGATAAAGTTTCGGAGTTATTTATCTTTTAGATTTCTAGTTCTTACCAACTATTTTAATCATGTAAGATTCAATTCATGGCAAACTATATCTGACTAAACCCTAATTCCTTAGTAATTTAGTCTCCTCTAACCTAGTTAACCGCCAATTCCTTGGTCACTTAATTTCAATTAGAGATTTAAGTCCAATTCTAGCTTATGTACCACAAAAACTCTTATTAGCCAAATGTAAGATGATTATATGTCATGTATCCCGTTAAATCCAGATAATTAGAAATTTAGGAGAAATTATTTTCAAGATGTTGTTTAGGTAAATTGCTTTTCCAAGATTTACAAGCACTCAAATAGAATAAGGATTATTCTTCTGATCTACCTAAATCCTTAAGGTGAAGAATGAAAACAAATTCTTGAAATTTAAATGAAAATATTAATTAAAATAGAAGAGTAATATTATCAATCTAAACAATAAACAGAGCTCCTAACATTAACAGTGGAGGTTTAGTTGCTCATGGAGAAAGTAAACCCCAGCAGAGAAAAGTGTGTAATCCTGAAAGTACGGAAGAGAGAAGAGAGACCGAAGGGCTGAATCTTTTCCCTTTTATATATCTAATCCTAATTAATGTAAAATATATTTTCTAAAACTAAATAATATTTTTTCCTATTTGTAATTAAAATAAAGTTTTAATCAAAATTAATAAAATCTTCATTGCCATCATCAATATAGACACAGGGACCACTTGATTCTCTTAGGCTGGTGCCTAACTTTGAGAATTCCAAGTTAGGCACTACATTGGCCGCTTGATTATATGCATTCCTTCATCCTGGCGCCTAACTTGAAAAATTCCATGTTAGGCGCCACCAAAGCCGTGTGTCACTCGAAGAAAATGTAAACTATTATATATCGTCAGAAAGCTTTGGAAGCTAGCTTTCCAATGTCACTAGAATCGCGTCAATTGGATCTTTGTAGCTCAATTTATGCTCGTTGGAGTGCAAGGAGGTCAGGATTGACAGTATCATCTACTTTCTCCCTTTTCTTCTACACGAACTCTATCAAATCTTTCCGAATGCTACCTAAAATAAACTAAATTGCACACAACTCAAAGTAGCATTAATAGTGGCTCAAAAATACTTAAATCTTGATTAAACTTAACAAATTCGAATGCAAATTCACTAGAAAAAGATAGAAAAGATGTTCATGCATTAATGCACTACCACACATATGCGTAGCCCCTGTTTCAGCAAATAAGAATTTTGTGATTTAAAGCTTAATTTCGAACTTCTAAACCTCTATTTTTACTCTCGAGTCTCCTAATCTTAAATTTAATTATAGAGGGAGTTGAATACTGAGAGGATAATTACTTGCAAGGGAAGAAAGATTGTAAAGGGGCTACTTGATTTGATGATGATGATGGAGTAAGGATGATTTGTAATTAAATGAGATATATGTGACCGGGTAGTAGGCAGTGACGATGTCCACTTGCTCCAGGTATGAGATAGGGAAGAAAAATTATGAAGAAATAAATTTAATTATGGAGTTTTGAATGAATGTATCTTTGAGATACCTTGGCAGTAGCAAGGGTTGTGGTTTGTCCCACTTGCTCCAGGTCAATGTTTGAGATTTGATAATAATGATGGTTGATTTGGAATAAATGAATGTATGTTTGAGATACTTGGGCAGTAGCAAGGGTTGTGGTTCGTCCCACTTGCTCCAGGTCAATGCTTGAGACTAGGCAGTAGCAAGGGTTGTGGTTCGTCCTGCTTGCTCTAGGTCAATGCTTGAGATACCTGGGTAGTAACAAGGATGGTGGTTCGTCCCACTTGCTCAAGATCAGAGATTGTAACTCCTGGGTAGTAACAGCAGTAATGGATTATTTTACTTGGTCCAGGTTGAGCTTTTAAACACTCACCTGAGTAGTAGCCACAGTAGTGGTTATTCCACTGACTCTGTGTTAAGTGGGTAGTAGTAAGGGGGTGGTAGCCTAAACTCACTTGCTCCACATCAGTGTTTCAGTCCATGGTTAGCTACCAGGACATGTCGGGTTGGCTATATAACCGACAGATAATATCATTAGCTATAGGACAGGCATGCATAATATACATTTGTGTGTTTTGATTGCTTGTGCATTAATTGGGCTTGCCTACGTGATTATTTTGCTTACTTGCTAAATTGTTACCTGCTGTATCAGTATTCTACTTGTGTTTGCCTTGTCTGCTTTGTTTGTCTATATGGATCTATGGGTGTTTTGGAGGATTGTGGAGGAAGAGGGATAGTTGAGGATTCGGTTCTTGGTTTATTTGGTTGGAAGATAGTGAGAGTATGAATGTAATTGGGTTAGAATAGAATCCCCTATGATAGTTGTCAAGTTATGGATTAGTGAGAACTTAGGATGGATATGACGAGATAAGAAGTTTAGGATGCTTAGTGAATTTATATTATAGTGCATTGTATTTATTTGGCACTTTTACCGTACTGGGAACCCATGGATCGGGGATTCTCATTTTTCATATATATTTTCTATTTTTCAGATGCAGGTCTTGGCACTCAGCAGTGAACTGGATTCGTTTGAATGACGGCGGAGTTTATTTGATTCTATTTTGTGCTTCTAGATCTCTCCCCTTATTTAGTAAAACCAACTATGATGTATTTATGTATTCTTTTAAGACTTGCCTATAGAGGTTTTGATGTATTTTGGGAGAGATAGGATTTTTTGTTGTCAACTGATTTCAGCTCTATAACCCTAGTCAACATAAACTTCACGGGTCGCGACTAGTGGCTAGTATACTTATATTTATGTCTATTCTGTTCCATTCCATTTCTTCCTTAAATGCTTTAGTTATTTCATCCATTAGCTGAACGTGTTGAATTTTCTTATGCTTCGATACGTGAGTGTTACGACTTCGTAATTTTATTTTACTCCTTTTTAGGCTTCTCGTATAATATTTCCCTTCAACATATATATAATTATGTATTATAATCCACCTTGAGAGTCGTACCACCTTAATATCATTGATTTATGACTCGAGCATAAGGATCTGTATATTAGGGTGTTACATTATAGTATCAGAGCAGTTCGTCCTCGTGAACCTGAGGGATGGACTGCTTATGCTTCAATGCATACTCTAAGTCTGTTCCTGTGCTAGTTAAGGTATCTAGTTGATACGTCTAGCATGAAGTACATGAGTGTACCTTTGCTAATTTGAAATACTTAACTTGAGATATTAAGGATGATCACCTTGATATCGCTTGTTTGGTGTGGACAGGACTCGAATGGCGTCTCATGGACATGAACGAGGTTCTCAGAGAGGAATTTCCAAGAACGAACCGATGAGGGAACGCCGAGATAGGAATTTAGGCAGTAGTATATGTGAGATTGGTGTGTTGATTTTGGACTGTTGAGTGAAATAATTGGAGGCAGATAGTTGATTGGAAGAATTTATTTAATTAGACTTGAACTTGGTCGAGTTGTCATTAGTTGGCATGTGATTGTAGTCACGATAAGGGGGTTTCGTTAGTTGCTTAGTATGTAAGGTTATGACGTTACACTTAAGGAAAAATAAATTGAGTGGGAGATTGTTGTGATTTGCTGATTGAGGTCCTAGGTAATGTGTTCATGAAGATTGAGGATTTTGAGGAGATTTTGATTTAAACATAAAGATGCGCTAAGGACCTAAGCTACGATTGGGTTCTTAGTGGATGAAAATTAGAGTGACGCAGCGGAAGCTTATAGGAGCGTTAACATAGTATGGTTGTAATAAGGAATAGTATGGTATGATTAGAAATGTGTTATGCATTGGGTACTTGAAAGGTTAGTGAACTAATGCAGATAATGATTCTAGATAAGTGAGATAAATTGTGGCGGTGACCTTTGATAGGTTCTGAAATGGATGTGGAAATGATCGTTGGTGTGTAATTGGATTTGTGCTTAAATTGTGATGGATAAAGTATTGGTCTTTGGATGATGGATTTGGAAAACATTGAATTGAAACATTGAAGTTGTATTGAGGTTAATTTGAGGGAACCCGCGAAGGGTGGTGAGCTTCGGTTTTAGCGTAGAGAGTTTTATGAAGGGTACGATGAACTTGCCATTTGGTTAGTTATTATGAGAAACATACAAGAAGTAAGGGTGAAACGAATAAATATAGCCTAAGCTGGAATTGGAAATAGGGTGTTAAGAGTTAATGTTGGAGAATGGCAAAATGAATGATATGAGGATGGCTGGTATTGAGAGGGCGTATATGAATACTTGATAGAAAATTTTGAGGGCAAAATTTTAAATAAGGTGGGTAGGATGTAAAACTCAGTCAAATCATAACGAATTAAATAATAAATTAAATATGAGCGAATATATATAGTTAAAAAATTTAGCAATTGAAATTTGATGATTTACATATGATATTTAGACTCAGTAGATTTTTTTGTGTCGGAAAACATAGCTTTATGCATTAAAACAAGCACTGAAAATTTGACCGGTAGTACCGGCTGAGATATGTTCGGTACTGCGGTTGAGGAAATTAATTAGAAGTGAATAAGGCTAAAAAAATTAGAATTTATAATTTGGGAAGATAAAAATATTTAAAATGCGATTTAAAACACTAATCTTAAAGGTTTTGTCCCAAAGTTGGGCCGACGGGCTAAACCGGTTAGACCGGACCCATATTGGGCCCAAGCCCAACATATATAGCCTTATTAAGGCTATTCAGCAGCCACAAACCCCCCATTTTGTGTGATTCACGGTGAGATCAAAGAGAGAAAAAGGAAACCAAAATCCTAACCCCTCTAGATCTTCAAACCACTATAACTTGAGCTCTGGTGCTTTGATTGACGAGCCGTTTACTGCCACACGTCGCTCTTCTCCTCCTCTTCAATTCTATCTAGGTATTGCGGTGATTTTTTCAATGACCTCTACCCAATTTCATTTTTCCTCTTGTATTTTGAATTTAGTTTGTGTTTTGAGGAAATCTTGTGGTTTTGGTTGTTTAGGGATGCTCTAGTTTGGGTCGTTGATGAGTTTCATCAACAAATTTTATTGGTAAAGGTAAGGAACCCTCCAACCCTTGTGATTTATCAATTTTATGAACCCTAGGTTGATTATAAATGTGAAAATTGGTTATGTTAGAGTATTGGGTGATTTTGGTGCACAATTGGGAGATTGATATTGCTTGTGGGGCATTGGTGAAGCTTGGAGCTAAGGACTGGTAGAGACTTCCAAGAAGAAGCTCAATTGTTTTGGCTCCAAGAGGTACGATTTAAGTTTCATTTAAGTATCGTGTGATATGATGTGAATATTTAGGTTAGGTGCCCCTAGAATTATGCTTGAATGGTATGATTGATTGGTATTATATGTGTAGTGGATGATTTGATATTGGATGAAATTGTGCATTATTTTTGTGTTGATTGAAATTGGTATTGGATAGTGAATTATATGGTGATAAGTTTATATATATTGATTTAATGAAATGTTGGGTTGGAGGCTGTGAATTTGGGTCGAAGGCCTGAGAGAGGTAAGGACGGTAAATATATGGTTGATGATTGGTGATTGGATGATGATTATGAATAATGTTGGTTAAATGTGAATTTGTTGGGTTAAAATTGATAGAATTTGATATTGATATGTAGAGAAAGGGGTGATAAGAGTATGGAAGGATTTTGGTTGGAAATTGTTTTGTTTTAGGTTGAGAAACTTTGGTATGAGAATGAATTGTTGGAAAATGGAGGTTTTAAACTTTTGGGTGAAAAACTGATTTTTGGCCAAACTTCGGCGAGCTATAACTTGTCATCCGAATCCTCAAATTATTTCATAGATGTTTCAAATAAAAATTGGGTCCGTGAAGTTTACGTCGTTCGAAGAATGGATGAAAAATATTTTAAAAGGAAAAAGTTATGCGCGTCGGAGGTTTGGAATGCAAAGCTAAAAATTCTGTAGCATTCAACCTCTTTGCTGTTCTGTATAAGTTGCTTAAGCGACCACTGTATGTGACGCAACCAACCTATTCGTGTTTGGTATCTCGCGTTCGCGAGCATGGCACTTGCATACGCGAGCATAGAAAATTGTACGCCCACCGTGTACACGTGACATTTCAATAATGCACTCCCACGTTTATGCGTGGCCCACGCGTACGCGTGGCCCTCTGTTTCAGCAAACAAGAATTTTGTGATTTAAAGAATAAGTTCAAACTTTTAAACCTCTATTTTTACTTCCCAGTGTCCTGATCTTAAATTTAATTATAGAGAGGGAGTTGAATACTGAGAGGATAATAACTTGCGAGGGAAGAAAGATTGTAAAGGGGCTACTTGATTTGATGAGGATGATGGAGTAAGGATGATTTGTAATTAAATGAGATATATGTGACCGGGTAGTAGGCAGTAGCGATGTCCACTTGCTCCGGGTATGAGATAGGGAAGAAGAATTATGAAGAAATGAATTTAATTATGGAGTTTTGAACGAATGTATGTTTGAGATACCTGGGCAGTAGCAAGGATTGTGGTTCGTCCCACTTGCTCCAGGTCAATGTTTGAGATTTGATGATAATAATGGTTGACTTGGAATAAATGAATGTATATTTGAGATACCTGGGCAGTAGCAAGGGTTGTAGTTCGTCTCGCTTGCTCCAGGTCAATGCTAGAGATACCTGGACAGTAGTAAGGGTTGTGGTTTATCCCGCTTGCTCCAGGTCAATGCTTGAGATACCTGGGTAGTGGCAAAGATGATAGTTCATTCTGCTTGCTCCAGGTAAGAGATTGTGACACCTGGGTAGTAGCAGCAGTAGTGGATTATTCCACTTGCTCCAGGTTGAGCATTTAAACACCCGTCTGGGTAGTAGCCACAGTAGTGGTTATTCCACTGGCTCTGGGTTAAGCGGGTAGTAGTAAGGGGGTGGTAGCCTAAACCCACTTGCTCTGCATGGGTGTTTCAGTCCATGGTTAGCTACCAGGATGTGTCGGGTTGGCTATAAGACTGACAGATGATATTATCAGTCGTAGGACAGGCATGCATCATATACATTTGTGTGTTTTTATTGCTTGTGCATTAATTGGGCTTACCTACGTGATTATTTTGCTTACTTGCTAAATTGTTACCTGCTGTATTTGTATTCTACTTGTGTTTGCTTTGTCTACTTTGTTTGTCTGTGTGGATATATGATAAACCACTATTTCATGGTTTATCTTGTGCTCAATTGAGTGGTTTTTATAAACTCTTTACCCATTTATTCATACTAATCGCATGCTTTATGTCTTCCTTCCTGATTTTGTGCTATGATTGAAAACATGCTTCTTTGGCCTTTATATTGATAATATTAATCCTCTCTTATCACCATTAGATGCCTTGATATGTGTGTTAAGTGATTTCAGAGATCAATCTACCGGTGTTTTGGAGGATTAGAGAGGATGAGGGATAGTTGAGGATTCGATTCTTGGTTTATTTGGTTGGAAGATAGTGAGAATATGAAGGTAATTGTGTTAGAATAGAATTCCCTATGATAGTTTCCAAGTTATGGATTAGTGAGAACTTAGGATGGATATGACGAGATAAGAAGTTTAGGATGCTTAGTGAATTTATATTATAGTGCATTGTATTTATTTGGCACTTTTACCGTATTGGGAACCCATGGGTCGGGGGTTCTTAGTCCGTATATATATTTTCTTTTTTTCAGATGCAGGTCCTGGCACTCAGCAGTGAACTGGATTCGTCTGAATGATGGCAGAGTTTATCTGATTCTATTTTGTGCTTTTAGATCTCTCCCCTTATTTTATAAAACCAACTCTGATGCATGTATGTATTCTTTTAAGACTTGCCTATAGAGGCTTCGATGTATTTTGGGAGAGATAGAATTTTCTGTTGTCAACTGATTTTAACTCTGTAACCCTAGTCGACCTAAACTTCACGTGTTGTGACTAATGGCTAGCATACTTATATTTATGTCTATTTTGTTCCATTCCATTTCTTCCATATATGCTTTAGTTATTTCATCCGTTAGCTGAACGCGTTGAATTTTCTTATGCTTCGATACATGAGTGTTACGACTTTGCAATTTTATTTTACTCCTTTTCAGGCTTCTCGTATAATTTTCCCTTCAACATATATATAATTACGTATTATAATCCACCTTGAGAGTCGTACCACCTTAATATCATTGACTTATGACTCGAGCGTAAGGATCTGTATATTAGGGTGTTACAAAGCTCCCTCATGAAGTTATGATATCTCCAGAGCCGCAGGCCTCACTTTCTCCCACGGAGCATCTAGCAACCCAATACAGACCATCGAGCGAGGTTCTTGTGCTGTTTTACGCCAACAGACCCCTTTTGGTAGGCAGAAACCATAGCAGTAGTTCTATTGGTAGGACAGAGGATCCAAAGGAGGAGTTTGAGGAGAAGGAAGATCCAGAGGAGGACATGGAGAAGATCCGGAGGAGGATCCGGAGAACGACACGAGCGAGGAGGAGCAGCATCTAGCAGGAGGCGATGTAAGAACCGCAACTAATTAAATGGTTAATTAAGTAATTAATATTGCCCAAATTAGGTTCCGAAAAGTTAGAGTGAGAATTTGAGGATTTAAATGTGATTTTTGGACTTAGTAGATTTTTGCTGAGTCAAAAAATGTATTTTCTGTGAAAAATCGTGAACCGGCAGCTGAACTGGTTTAGTTCTGCTTGGTACCGCACGAGAAAAAGTGAAAACAGTCAAAAACCTTAGAAAAATATTAAAAATGGAAAATTGGGCGTTAATTTTAAAGGTTTGGCCCGAAGTTGGGTCAAACGGGCTAAAAACAAAAACGGGTTAGACAGGGCCCAAATTGGGCCCAAGCCCAACATATATAAGAGGCCATTAATGAACCCAATCAGCCATAATACACTCAAACACACACACTTCATGCTGAGAAGGAGAGGAAGAAGAAACCCTCCATTGACACTATTCACTCCCAACTTCACAAGCTCATATCTTGAGCTATAGAGCTCCCATCGCCGCACTGTTTGTGGCTACGCGTTCCTTGTAAAGAGCTCTACAAGACCCATATAAGAAACTGGTAAGAAGAGCTTTAATCCCTTTCATTTCTTCTCTTCAAAATTTTGGGTTTTTAGGGATTGTGATTAAGTGAGTTCTTGTAATTTTGGATGTTTAGGTTCACTCTAATCATTGCTTAGCATTGGATTTTGGCTACCAAAGCTATTGGAAAATGTAAGAGGCATTGAACTCTTGTGAAATTTTATTTATGGTGAGCCCTAGGTTGATTAGTTATGGTTTATGTGTGTTATAGCTTGAAGTTGTGATTGTTGGATATTATTGGAGCTTGTTGGTGATTATTGGAAGCTTAGATTGTGTTGGAAATCTTGTTGGTGATCAATTTGTGCTCATTTGGGGGTTTTGGTGCATATAGGGAATCGGCCAAGGTATGATTTCAGTTTTTTTAATGTAGTATATAATATTCATGGACACTTAGGCTAGTGACCCAGAGGATAGGTTTGGAAATTATATGTTGTTGATGATTGTTTGGGTTGATGATGTATAATAAATTGATGTTGTTGATGTGGTTAAGTGATAAAGTTGAGATATGATGAATTTAGATGAATGAATACTATTGATTATTAATATGAATCATGGTTGTGTTGATGATGGAAATTGATAGTGATGTAATGATGATTGGTGGATATGTGATATTGAGGTTGAGAATAATATGTGAAGGAAAATATGGTAAGATTGGTGTAATAGGACACAAAGGGTTGATTTTGATGGAAAATGGGAGTTTGGTATTGTTTTGGTTGGATGTGGTTTGGGGATTTTGGAAATTTTAGTAAAATGTGATATTTGGTAAACGTTGGTTTTTGGTAAACTTTGACTGATCGTAATTTTTGCCTCGATTTTCAAAATTGGTTGAATTTTGTTGGAGATTAAAGCTTATTGAAAATCCTTCAAATCGATATAAAGTTTGTAAAATTTGGGTTTTTGTAGAGGAAGTTATAATCATTCAAAATTGGTGTAAAAATCTGAAATTCTGCTAAGTTGTAAAATTTTGTGATTTCTAGTATGTGCGCACTCACAGCCTTGTGCGTACGCACAACTCTACAAAAATTTTAACCTGTGCGCACACACAGACCTGTGCGTATGCACACGCAGAGGCAGGCAGTCTGTTCACAGCGTTAGCACAGCTTGTGTGCACACATATCCAATGAGGTATTGCAACCTATGTGTACGCACAGCCCTGTGCGCACGCACACGTTGGGAAGGCCAATCTGTTGAGGGCACCAGCACAGGTTGTTCGAGCGAACAGACTTTATGAATTTTGGTACCTGTGCGTACGCACACTTTTTAAAACTTCTTCTAGGCGTGCGCACGCAGACCCCTGTGCGTACGCACACGCCCTGTTTCTCAATTTTAAACTTTGTTTTCAACTATTTCACCTTCCCAACAAGATTGTAAGCTTCTATAACACCATTTTAAGACTTTTGGGCTTGATTTTGAGCAAGAGAACATGGGAAATAACCTAAGGGTTTTAGTTGAAGATTTTCATGAAAAATTAGAAAACGGAGGATTAGGTTTCAGGTGTACTGAGGATGGTTTGATGGTATGTGAAGGATGATTGATATATGAGATGAGAACTGATGAACTGTTGAGCTCAGAACTGAAATGTGAATTTACAATGGTTGAGATGAGTCGAGGACTCTGAATGAGATGATGGATCCATGTATGCTGAAATTGTTTTCTGAAAACTACTGAAATACTGATTTGTACTGAGACTATGAGATGCTATGCGCCCAGCAGGGATGGCGGTTGGATCCCGCCTATTGAGGTAGCGGCAGCAGCGTAAGGGCGGTGGTTCGTCTCGCTTGCGTTGAGATGTGAGGTCTGTGGCAAAAGTATCCCGCTCGCATCCCTTCGGGTCAATAGAGCATGCAGGCACAAAACCCTGGACAGTGATCCGAGCACTATATATCGGTGGTTCCTATTGATGATTCTGAAGGGAGACATCTCCATGAAGGTGTGTCGGGTTGGCAGTTGAACCGACAATATGATATCACAGCCAATAGGGTAGGCATTCATCATATGCATTTTCTATTCGTTTGTATGCTTTGACTACTTGAAATGGCTTGCCTTTTTGTGTAACATGCCTATCTGCTATTTGAATTGATTGCCTTACATGCCAATACTTGTGTTTTACTGGCATTGTATATTATTTGTGTTTTCTACTGGGATTGAGGAGGTTCGGAAGGCGGTGGCGATGGGATCGCATGCAGGATCGGTTGGTGAAGGCTGTGGGACAGCGGTGTTTAGTCAGAATAGAAATCCCCTAAGATAGATTACCCAGTTTAATTATGTTAAGATTTATATAATTATGCTTATCTGTTTTAGTATGCCTTAAGATTGAATCTTGCGATAGATATGAAGTCTAGGATTGCCTTTGGCTTTCCGGAGTCTTATATCCTACATCGCTGGGTACTGTTACCATACTGAGAACATCTGATTCTCATACAATATTTCTGTTGTATTTTTTAGATACAAGTCACAACCCACCTCGGTGAGTTACTTGGATGGTGACAGAAGCGGAGGATCCGGATACCTTTTGAGTATTTTTTATTTATTTTGCTATACATCTCTCACTTTTGTATTTTGTTTTGTATTGAGAGAACAAAATTTGTATAAGCTATTTTTACTGTCTGGATTCATGTACGGTCTGTATATGGCTAGTCGGCTTAAACTCCACGAGCCGTGGCTAGATTCTTATGATATTTTACTATTATATTTTGATATATTTCATCTGTATCTTGTGTTGTAAGTTAGAAGCTTCGTTAAGTACGTTTGCACTTTTTAAATCCTGTTTTTGAGCTATATCCTTCATCGGGCTTCTAGATATTATTAATTCTTTCTATATATTATATGTATGAGTTTAGAAATGTCGTAATCTCTGATTAACCTTTGCTTTACGATGCGAGGTAAAGCTTAGGCTAATTAGGGTGTTACATTTAGTGGTATCAGAGCGGTTCGTCCTCGCGAGCCTGAGGGATAGACCGATTGTGCTTCACTGAATACTCTGTGTGTCTTTTCTTCGATGCTATTAGGTTATCTATTTGATATATGCATATCATGCTTGTTTGTGAGTGCTTGTCTGGGATAATTGAAGCACTAGGATTTTGATATTGAGACTGATCACCTTGATATCGATTGTTTGGTATAGACACGACCCTAATGGCCACTCGCGGACGAGGTCGAGCACGTTCACAAAAAAGTAGGAATGAGCAACCAGCTAACAACCATGTCGAATTCATGGCGGCAATGGCAAATCTCGCTAATACCATGGAAGCTAATAATGCTGCGACTCTGCAAGCTGTGCAGAGATTAGGCCAACCGGCTGGGAATGGCACCGGGAATGGCGAAAAAAATGCCAATGATAATGCTGTAGGAAACGACGATAACACGGGAGTTGTTCCGATGACCTTGGCGAAGTTCCACAAGGTTCATCCGCCAATTTTCCAAGGATCAACTAATCCTACTGAAGCGGATAACTGGTTTCAGGCCATGGAGCATGCTTTATAGACGCAGCACATTCCAAACAATCAATATGTTGAATTTGCTACTTATCAGCTGGCGGGAGAAGTCCAGCATTGCTGGCAAGCAGAGTGCCGCTTGCTACAGCTTCAGAACGCCGATGTTCCATGGGAGGAGTATGCCAAGACGGTAGCCTTATCCAAGGAAACTCACGGAGGGAGTTCTAGTCGAGGACGTGGCAAGTATTTCCATCCGAGAGGACAAAGTTTCAAGAGAGGAGGATATGCACCTCAAGGTCAAGGAGGCTTCAGAAAGAACACTCAGGATAATTTTTAGCGTGGCAAAGGAGTAAGAATTCTCCGGATTTGACTTATGTGCGTTGTGGGCATTTTCATCCATATGACTCATGCAGGGTTGGTTTAGGTGGTTGCTTCAACTGTGGATTGATGATAAACTACTATTTTATGGTTTATCTTGTGCTCAATTGAGTGGATTTTATCAAATCTTTACCCACTTATTCATACTATTTGCATGGTTTTATATTTCCTTACTGATTTTGTGCTATGATTGAAAACATGCTTCTTTGATCTTATTTTGCTTATTATTAATCCTCTCTTATTACCATTAGATGCCTTGATATGTGTGTTAAGTGCTTTCAGAGATTATAGGGCAGGAATGGCTTGGAGGATGGAAAGGAAGCATGCAAAAGTGGAAGGAATACATGAAGTTGGAGAAACTGCTAAGCTGTCCAGCCTGACATCTGCGCACTCAAACGGCTATAACTTTAGCTACAGAGGTCCAAACGATACGGTTCTAGTTGCATTGGAAAGCTAACGTCCAGGGCTTCGATTTAATATATAATATACTATACTTGCCCTCACGCTAAGCGACGCGAACGTGTGATCCACGCGGACGCATTGCATTTGCGAATTTCAATCCGCGCGGCCGCATGGATGACGGCTCCGCGTCACTTGTCCACGACCTGAACGTACCAGAATACGCAGGGAGCAATTTCTGAGCTGTTTTTGACCTAGTTTTCGGCCCAGAAAACACAGATTAGAGGCTATAAAGTGGGGGAATGCATCCATTCAGGGAGAGCTCGCCAATTTTCACTTTCCATGATTTAGATTTAGTTTGAGAGAGGTTCTCTCCTCTCTCTCTTAGGATTAGGATTTAGGACTTCTCTTAGTTTTTAAGAGTGACTCTCGATCCAGGTTTAATATTTACTTTAATTTGTGTTTCTATGCTACTTTTACTTTAATGCTGATGCGGGTGGAAACTGTCTCTCAACAAATTTCCTTCGGCAAGTGTACCGAATTTGTCGTCAAGTAAAAACTCACAATAGAGTGAGGTCGAATCCTACAGGGATTGATTGATCAAGCAACTTTAATTAGAAGAATGTTCTAGTTGAGCGAATCCAGAATTTGGGTTGAGAGTTGCAGAAAATAAAATGGCGGGAATGTAAATAACAGAAAAGTAAATGCTAGAATTAAAGGACTAGAAGTAAATGACTGAAAGTAAATTGCAGAATTGTAAATGGAAATGGGAGATTTGCTCATAAAAGTAAATGACAGAAATTAAAGAGAATGGGTAAGATCAGAGATGGGGAGTTCATTGGGCTTAGGAGATATTGCAACCCTCCGGATCAAGTTCATTTTCATCTCTTCCTCAATCAATGCACTCATTGCTCTCCTTGGCAATCTTAATTGATTGAATTACAAATTCAATCTCTCAAATCTTGATCAATAGCCAATTCCTTGGTCAATTGCTCATGAGAAGAGATGAAGTATGGTCACTGATTATACCACATGCATTTCCCAAATCAAGTATTGAGAGGGTTATAGTCACATACCCATCCAAACCCAATTTGGTCCAGCATGAGAAAGCATTTCTAGCTTGATCTCTTCATTCCTCTTTCAAGGTTCAGAAGAGATCCAAGTTTGAATAGCTTCTTTTCCAAGATAACTACCTAATTGGATGAAGATCGAAAGCTTTCAAGTAAAATCAAGAGAAAAGATAGAAGAAAAATAATGAAAACTAGTATTGATCCATCAAATTACAACAGAGCTCCCTAACCCAATGAAAGGGGTTTAGTTGTTCATAGCTCTAGAAAATGAAAACAAAGATGGAGAATACATCATAAAACTAGAAAATGCAGAGAAGGTAAAATACAGAGAGTAATTCTCTTTTCCAACTTTCCAACACTCTCAACAATTCAAAGCTACTCCTATGTATGCTACTTTTCTTAGCTTCTAGTTAGCTCTTCAAGTCTTGGGCGTTTGTATCTTGAGTTTGAAGCAGTTCTCTTCTTCATTTGGGCTTGGCTTTACTTGCAGAGAGAAAGTGTGAAGTGGGCAGAGACATTAGCTCAGGACGTTAGGGGTGTTAACGTTTAGGGAAAATATGAGTTCGAGAACGTTAGTGACAATCAACTTTCTCACTAACATTCCTAAGTAAAAGCCATGTTAACTTCAACGTTAGTGGCACAAACGTTGCCACTAACGTTGCCTCTAAGTCCTTCGCACACGTTATTGAGACTTAACATTCCCAATAACTTTGAAAAGCCCCCTTTGTTCCCACGTTAGAGCCCACGTTAACTTAGTTAACGTGGCTCTTTAACGTGGGCTTGCCATCCTTCGAGAACGTTAGTGACACTCAACATTGTCACTAACGTTCCAAGGTGCCCCTATGTCTCACGTTAGAGTCCACGTTAACTAGGTTAACGTGGCTTCTAACGTGGCCATGCTTAGCCATCCCCAACGTTAGTGACAATGTTGAATGTCACTAACGTTGGCGTTTCTTTCACTCATCAACGTTAGCTTCCACGTTAACCAAGTTAACGTGGGAGTTAACGTGGTATGTTTCTTCTTAGGCCAACGTTAGTGACAATGTTGAATGTCACTAACGTTGGCATTTCTACCCCCTTCTAACGTTAGAGGCCACGTTAACTAAGTTAACGTGGACTCTAACGTGGCCACTTATGGGCATTTGCCAACGTTAGTGACAATGTTAAGTGTCACTAACGTTGGCTCAACTTCCCCTCTCCACGTTAGAGTTCTCGTTAACTTAGTTAACGTGACTCTTAACGTGGTCAATGATGGCTTCGAGAGCGTTATTGGCAATCACTTTTCTCATTAACTTTGCAAGTTACCTCCCATTCCTTGCTTCCTTTGGTCCTGAAATCAAGTAATAGAGCGCATCAAAGTTCTAGTCCAAGTCATGGGCAATGCAGCATATAATTTATCACTAAACTCATGCAAAATCCTCATGAAATAACGTAAAATGCACAATGTATGCTTGAATCAAGGTGTAAGTGAATATCTACCCAAAACTAGCTTATTTCCTAAGGGAATGCATGAAACTAGCCTAAAAATAGTAAAGAAAAGGTCAGTGAAACTGGCTAAGATGTCCTGGCATCACAACACCAAACTTAAAGTTTGCTTGTCCCTAAGCAAGTACTGGAACAAGAGAATGATGAATGGGATGCCAAGAGAGATGGGTCATTCTTGTGGAAGTCATATCACTGATTTTATGGTGGTTTCATGCATAGCAACTTAGGTTCATTCTTTTACTGGCTTTCAGACCTTTATCATGTCCTAAAATACTCACCTTGCTTACATCCCATGAGACTTTTATTCATTGATCCCTTTATTGTCATTTCAGAGCTTATTAGTGTTCTTAGGCTAAGTGCTCTGTAAGGGGGCAACTTTTTAAGATAAGCTTTCAGCCAACACTCCTGAACCAGTTGGTTCAAGGTGCTAGGTGTTGAAGCACCCCTAAGGACTTACTCCCTCAAGTCTCTCCCCCATACATACACACCACAGTCATATAGTTCATTTATTTTCCTTCTTGAGACCTTGGTGTCCAGCACCTCTTTGGGTTACTAAATGCTCTGTGGTGAGGGTTACTCTTGATAATGGACTTTCAGCTGATAATCCCGGGTTAGTTAACCCAAGTTACCAAGTGATAAAGCACCCCTAAGAGCTTATTCATCCAAGTAGATCCCTCACACAGGAACACCACAGACACATATCTTAAGATCAAAACCATTGGTGCCTAGCCTTATTGTTTACTCTTTTTCTTTTGTTTTTCTACTTTCATTATTCTTTTCTCTTTCTCTTATTAGGATCTTGTCATATACTTAGTCTCATGAGTATATTCAAAGCAAAGTATTCAGGCCAGATAGTTGTCATCCCACCTTATGGTTGAACCAACTTTGCTAACTTATGATCATACCACAAACTCATGAATGTACTCCATAGTATGAACTCTACTCTGGTCTTTTGAAACATAAACATTCTCTCTTCATTTGATTTAAAGGGACAAGCATACAAGTAAGTTAAGGAGGATGCAGTGATATAAAGACTAGCACACATACACCTATTCAGAAAGAAAACTTAAAAGACAGAATTTAAAAAGATTTAAACTAACATGGAAGCATGTTCTATTTCATACAAGATCTTTCTTATTTAAAGCATAGAAAATGATGGACTAAAAAGAACTCCACCACCTGTCATTCATGTGGATGCCCATGCTCTCATCCTTCCTTGTCCTCATTGTGTCTCTCTTGAGTGCTTGTACTTCCACTTCCCTTGCCTTTTCCAAGCAGTTTCTTTCAGAAGCCAGTATCTTCCATCTTCTTCTTTAGTGCTTCTTTCTGCTGTTTCACCTTCCCTTCTTCTTGCTCTACCAATTCTTTTTGGACCTCATCATATGTGGGAATGGCATAGTGGAGATGATGCAATTGATTAGACATGTAATTCAACTTGGCTTGAGTGTTTACATAGAACTCCTCCCTATGTAGTTGCCTTCCTTCATTGAGTACACTGAACTCATTGAAAGTTTTCATTTGGGCTATTTGCCGCTGGTTGAGTTCTTGCAAGTGCTTCTCTTGAAGCTCTTGCCTCTCATTCACTTGGTTGATGGCTTGAGTGAGCTGGGAGTAGTGTTCCTGCTGCTGCTCCATTTGTTGTTTTTGCCATGCTTCCTGTTGGCTCAGCCAGTTGGATTGAAGGTTCAGTATTTACTCTTGTCCTTCCATATGTGGTGTCTGATCCTTCTTTGTTTAGTTGTCCAATCCATCCCTTTTAATGCTTCTTTTCTTTTCCTATAAAGATAACATAAGGAAAGTGAGACATAATATCAAAAAGACAATTTAGCCTTTACGGCTATAATTAACTAAGTGTGTGTCCCTTTATGCATTTTGGTGGCACCATGGGGTGACACTAAACTTAGTTTGAAGCATTGTGATGAAAAGTTTTGTCAAAGCTCCCAAGACTAGCATGCATCTTTGTTTGCTTTGAACACCAAACTTGTTCCTCACTATATACTGCACAATAAGGACTTCACCAAGTTTCGGTTGGAATTTATGAATATTGCTTTTTTTTTTTTACTATTTTCTAAAAACATATAAAACATGGGTTACCTCCCATGAAGCGCTTCTTTAGCGTCACTAGCTTGACGTTTTTCCTTCATCAGGGTGGTTAGTAGTGCTTAAAGTCCTCCCCTCTTACTGTGGACTTATATCCATTGGTTGGATCAATGATCTCCACCTGTTCCAGGGAAAGAACTCTGTTGATAGTGAAGACCTTAGGTAACTGAGATGGTACAGTGGGGAGATTAGGGGGAATATCTGGGAAGTAAGCTGAGACAACTCTATCCCCTGGAGAGAAGTCTTCCGTAGGGATCTTCTTGTTCCTCCACCTCCTTGGTACCTTCTTCTTTGTTTCTTTTGAGGTTGCCTTGCCCTCGGTGACCTCTTTTTCTAAAGGAGTTGTGATGCTGTCTTTACCTGCCTCTAGAGGTTTAGGTTCCTCCAATTTTTCCTTGAGCTGTGGCAATTGCTGTTTTCCTTGTTTATCAATTAAGGGGATCTCAGAATGAACTGGCTGTGCTTCAGTGCTTGTCTCCTCTTTCAGTGTCTCATTATCATTTGTGCTTAGTTCCTTGTCCTCTTGATCTGTTTCTTGTGAGAGTTTGAAAACATTGAAGCTGAGTCGTTCATCATGGATTCTCAATATTAGCTCCCCTTTCTCTACATCGATAAGTGCTCTGGCGGTAGCTAGGAATGGTCTTCACAATATGATTGGGTGAGTATGACTCTCTTCCATGTCTGATGAGCGGATAATTTATACGCTTTTTGGCATTGTTTTTAGTATGTTTTTAGTAGGATCTAGTTACTTTTAGGGATGTTTTCATTAGTTTTTATGTTAAATTCACATTTCTGGACTTTACTATGAGTTTGTGTGTTTTTCTGTGATTTCAGGTATTTTCTGGCTGAAATTGAGGGACTTGAGCAGAAATCAGATTCAGAGGTTGAAGAAGGACTGCTGATGCTGTTGGATTCTGACCACCCTGCACTCAAAGTGGATTTTCTGGAACTACAGAACTCTAAATGGCGCGCTTCCAATTGCGTTGAAAAGTAGACATCCAGGGCTTTCAAGCAATATATAATAGTCCATACTTTGGCCAAGAATAGACGACGTAAACTGGCGTTCAACGCCAGCCTTCTGCCCAAATCTGGCGTCCAGCGCCAGAAAAGGATCCAAAACCAGAGTTGAACGCCCAAACAGGCACAAAAACTGGCGTTCAACTCCACAAATGGCCTCTGCACGTGCAACACTCAGGCTCAGCCCAAACACACACCAAGTGGGCCCAGGAAGTGGATTTATGCATCAATTACTTACTCATGTAAACCCTAGTAGCTAGTTTATTATAAATAGGACCTCTTACTATTGTATTAGGCATCCTGGATTGTATTCTGATCCTGTGATCACGTTTTGGGGGCTGGCCATCTCGGCCATGCCTGGACCTTCACTTATGTATTTTCATACGGTAGAGTTTCTACACTCCATAGATTAAGGTGTGGAGCTCTGCTGTTCCTCAAAGATTAATGCAAAGTACTTCTGTTTTCTATTCAATTCATCTTATTTCGCTTCTAAGATATCTATTCACACCCAAGAACATGATGAAGGTGATGATTATGTGTGACGCTCATCATCCTTCTCCCTTATGAACGCGTGCCTGACAAACACTTCTATTCTACATGAAATAAGCTAGAATGAATATCTCTTAGATCTCCTAACCAGAATCTTCGTGGCGTAAGCTAGAATGATGGCGGCATTCAAGAGAATCCGGAAAGTCTAAACCTTGTCTGTGGTATTCCGAGTAGGATTCAATGATTGAATGACTGTGACGAGCTCCTAACTCGCGATTGCAGGGCGTTAGTGACAGACGCAAAAGGATAGTAAATCCTATTCCAGCATGATCGAGAACCGACAGATGAATAGCCGTGCCGTGACAGGGTGCGTGAGCATATTATTCACTGAGAGGATAAGATGAAGCCATTGACAAGGGTGATGCCTCCAGACGATTAGCCGTGCCGTGACAGGGCATTGGATCATTTTCCTGAGAGATGACCGAAAGTAGCCATTGACAGTGGTGATGTATCACATAAAGCCAGCCATGGAAAGGAGTAAGACTGATTGGATGAAGATAGCAGGAAAGCAGAGGTTCAGAGGAACGAAAGCATCTCCATTCGCTTTATCTGAAATTCTCACCAATGAATTACATAAGTATTTCTATCCCTATTTTATTATATAATATTCGAAAACACCATTATCACTTTATATCTGCCTGACTGAGATTTACAAGGTGACCATAGCTTGCTTCATACCAACAATCTCTGTGGGATTCGACCCTTACTCACGTAAGGTATTACTTGGACGACCCAGTGCACTTGCTGGTTAGTTGTATCGAAGTTGTGGCATATTATGAATGTGTAATCACGATTACGCATACCAAGTTGCTCACGTGCCAGGAATAGTTCGAGCCTGGACATCACAATTTCTGCGCACCAATGTCCAGGATGACAAAGTCTGTTGGGAGAAAGTATTTCCCAACATTTAGCAACACATTTTCCACCACTCCTATTGCTTGCTTTTGAGTTTTGTCAGCCAGTCTGATGATTACATCTGTGGGCATTATCTCATTGATCTGCAGCCTCTTCACCAGGGATAAGGGCAGTAAGTTGATGCTGGCCCCCAAATCACATAGTGCTCTATCGAACATAGTTTCACCTATGGCACAAGGGATGTGAAAACTCCCTGGGTCTCTTCTTTTTGGAGACAACTCAGGTTGAATAAGGGCACTACATTCCTTGTTCATCACTATAGTCTGGCCTCCTTTGAGTGAGCTTTTCCTGGGAAGAAGTTCCTTCATATACTTGATGAATGCAGGCATTTGTTGAATTGCCTTGATGAATGGTATGTTTACATGCAGAGATGCAAACAAGTCTAGGAACCTTAAGTATATTCTCTTTCCCACAGCACCATTGAGCAGTTGAGGGAAGGGTGCATAGAGCTTCAGCAGCTCTTGTTGTGAGATTTCTGGTTCTTGGTGATCTCTATCCTCCTCCTTTGTTGAGTTGTCTTCAGGTTGTTCGAAAAGTTTGCCTTGCTTGTCTTCAGTCTCTTGATCACTTATAGTGACCATTTTGCAATCTTCCCATCTTACTTTCTTTGCTTCTCCTTTGGGGTTTTTCTCCGTGTCACTTGGGAAGCTATTGGTAGGTTTGGGAATCTTCTCAGCTAAACATCCCACCTGCAATTCCAGCTTCCTAATGGTCTCTCCCTGGTTCTTAATATTGGCTCGCACCTCCTCTTTGAACACCTTATTTTCTTGAATCTCTTGGCATATTCCTTCAAGTAAGGTTTGAATCTTAGAGAGCTTGTCATCAATTGATGGTTGATTCGGAGCAGATGTGCTGTTTTGGTTTTGATAGGCGTGTGGAGAAGTGTTGTTGTGGGGGTGTTGAGATGTCCTCTGTGTGAATTATTGGTGAGCTGCATTGTTGTTGGAGTTGTAACGTCTCTGGTCTTGGTTTTGATCTTGCTGACTTCCCCACCCAAAGTTTGGGTGGTTTCTCCATCCAGGGTTGTAGGTCTTGGAGTATGGATCATAGTTTTGCCTTGGTGAATTCCCAATGTAGTTGGCTTGCTCCTGACTACCCTCTACTTCTTCATCACTCCTTCTTGGGTTGTTGATGAAGTGGAGATTGCTGCTACTTGGTTCCTCTCCATCTTCTTGGTGAGGTCAGCCAGCTGCTGGGTAATGAGCTTGTTTTGGGCCAACAGAGCATCTACATTGTTTAGCTCCATTACTCCTCTTGTGTTCCCTCTTTCGGAAGCATAGAAGTAGTCGTTCTCTGCTACTGTTTCAATAACATCTATGGCTTCCTCAATAGTCTTCTTCTTGTTCAAAGATCCTCCAGATGAATGGTCTACGGCCTTCTTTGACTCATAAGAGAGCCCTTCATAGAAAATGTGCAGCTGCACCCATTCGTTGAACATATCTGGTGGGCACCTCCTTGTTAGGTCTATAAACCTCTCCCATGCTTCATATAGAGTCTCACCATCTTGTTGCCTGAAAGTTTGGACCTCAGCTCTCAGCCTATTGATTCGTTGAGGAGGGTAAAATCTTGCTAAGAATTTGTTCACCACGTCTTCCCAAGTTGTCAAGCTTTCCCTTGGGAAAGATTCCAGCCACTTGGCTGCCTTGTCCCTGAGTGAGAATGGAAATAAGAGCAGTCTATAGGCGTCAGGATGAACACCATTAGACTTCACTGTGTCACATATTCTTAGGAAGGTGGTTAAATGTTGATTGGGGTCTTCTTGAACACCTCCTCCAAACGAACAGTTGTTCTGAACAAGGGTGATGAGCTGTGGTTTAAGTTCAAAGTTGTTGGCATGGATTGTTGGCTTTTGGATGCTACTTCCACAATTGCCTGGGTTTGGATTGATGTAAGAGCCCAAAACTCTTCTATCCTCCCCAGCATGATTTGCTCGACCTCCTCCCCCATGGTTGTGATCCTCTTCTTCATGATGGTTTTCCATGTTGTCTTCCATGTTTGGTTCAAAGAATTCCTCTTCTTCCTCAGCACCAACCACTTTCTTTCCTCTTGCCTCCCTCCTTAATCTAAGGAAGGTCCTCTCAGGTTCAGAATCGAAGGAAGTTGAAGCCCCGCTTCTTCTCCCTGTCATACAACCATCAAGTGCAAGCAAGAAAAGATAGGTGCAGATAGTATTTTTGCCAGAATTACTGTTAGTTGTGGGTGATGCAATATATTAAACAGTTAGTGGGTTAGCAAAAAGAATTGAAAATAACAAAGAAAAACAAAAGAGTAGAGGGGGAAGGGAAGAAGTTTAACTAAAACAGAAAGTAAATCACTCAAACAGAAAATGAAATTCACAAAATAAAAATGCTCAATCTAGTGATCTTCCAATTTAATCATTGTTGATGCACAATCAATCCCCGGCAACGGTGCCATAAACTTGATGCGGGTGGAAACTGTCTCTCAACAAATTTCCTTCGGCAAGTGTACCGAATTTGTCGTCAAGTAAAAACTCACAATAGAGTGAGGTCGAATCCCACAGGGATTGATTGATCAAGCAACTTTAATTAGAAGAATGTTCTAGTTGAGCGAATCCAGAACTTGGGTTGAGAGTTGCAGAAAATAAAATGGCGGGAATGTAAATAACAGAAAAGTAAATGCTAGAATTAAAGGACTGGAAGTAAATGACTGAAAGTAAATTGCAGAATTGTAAATGGGAATGGGGGATTTGCTCATAAAAGTAAATGGCAGAAATTAAAGAGAATGGGTAAGATCAGAGATGGGGAGTTCATTGGGCTTAGGAGATATTGCAACCCTCCGGATCAAGTTCATTTTCATCTCTTCCTCAATCAATGCACTCATTGATCTCCTTGGCATTCTTAATTGATTGAATTACAAATTCAATCTCTCAAATCTTGATCAATAGCCAATTCCTTAGTCAATTTCTCATGAGAAGAGATGAAGTATGGTCACTGATTATACCACATGCATTTTCCAAATCAAGTATTGAGAGGGTTATAGTCACATACCCATCCAAACCCAATTTGGTCCAGCATGAGAAAGCATTTCTAGCTTGATCTTTTTATTCCTCTTTCAACGTTCAGAAGAGATCCAAGTTTGAATAGCTTCTTTTCCAAGATAACTACCCAATTGGATGAAGATCGAAAGCTTTCAAGTAAAATCAAGAGAAAAGATAGAAGAAAAATAATGAAAACTAGTATTGATCCATCAAATTACAACAGAGCTCCCTAACCCAATGAAAGGGGTTTAGTTGTTCATAGCTCTAGAAAATGAAAACAAAGATGGAGAATACATCATAAAACTAGAAAATGTAGAAAAGGTAAAATACAGAGAGTAATTCTCTTTTCCAACTTTCCAGCACTCTCAACAATTCAAAGCTACTCCTATATATGCTACTTTTCTCAGCTTCTAGTTGGCTCTTCAAGTCTTGGGCCTTTGGATCTTGAGTTTGAAGCAGTTCTCTTCTTCATTTGGGCTTGGCTTTACTTGCAGAGAGAAAGTGTGAAGTGGGCAGAGACTTTAGCTCAGGACGTTAGGGGTGTTAACGTTTAGGGAAAATATGAGTTCGAGAACGTTAGTGACAATCAACTTTCTCACTAACGTTCCTAAGTAAAAGCCACGTTAACTTCAACGTTAGTGGCACAAACGTTGCCACTAACGTTGCCTCTAAGTCCTTCGCACACGTTATTGAGACTTAACATTCCCAATAACTTTGAAAAGCCCCCTTTGTTCCCACGTTAGAGCCCACGTTAACTTAGTTAATGTGGCTCTTTAACATGGGCTTGCCATCCTTCGAGAACGTTAGTGACACTCAACATTGTCCCTAACGTTCCAAGGTGCCCCTATGTCTCACGTTAGAGTCCACGTTAACTAGGTTAACGTGGCTTCTAACGTGGCCATGCTTAGCCATCCCCAACGTTAGTGACAATGTTGAATGTCACTAACGTTGGCGTTTCTTTCACTCATCAACGTTAGCTTCCACGTTAACCAAGTTAACGTGGGAGTTAACGTGGTATGTTTCTCCTTAGGCCAACGTTAGTGATAATGTTGAATGTCACTAACGTTGGCGTTTCTCCCCCCTTCTAACGTTAGAGGCCACGTTAACTAAGTTAACGTGGACTCTAACGTGGCCACTTATGAGCATTTGCCAACGTTAGTGACAATGTTAAGTGTCACTAACGTTGGATCAACTTTCCCTCTCCACGTTAGAGTTCTCGTTAACTTAGTTAACGTGACTCTTAACGTGGTCAATGATGGCTTCGAGAGCGTTATTGGCAATCACTTTTCTCATTAACTTTGCAAGTTACCTCCCATTCCTTGCTTCCTTTGGTCCTGAAATCAAGCAATAGAGCGCATCAAAGTTCTAGTCCAAGTCATGGGCAATGCAGCATATAATTTGTCACTAAACTCATGCAAAATCCTCATGAAATAATGTAAAATGCACAATGTATGCTTGAATCAAGGTGTAAGTGAATATCTACCTAAAACTAGCTTATTTCCTAAGGGAATGCATGAAACTAGCCTAAAAACAGCAAAGAAAAGGTCAGTGAAACTGGCCAAGATGCCCTGGCATCAAATGCTTTTATTCGTATCTACAGATGTTGCCCAATTGGCTTATGAATTATTCCATCTTATAGATTATTATTTGAATTAATGATATTTGAGGTATTTTCAGTTTATGATTGCTCTTTTTAATTTATGTTATCATTGTTTCCGATCTGAAGATATTTTATTTCAGCAATTTACTTTTTCCCCTTTTGGTCCTGGTTAAGAAATCAGTAACTCAACAGTTATTAAACTCAGCAGAATTGATAATCGTTATCTTGCTAATTGAACCGAACTTCAATAATCCCAACTTTTTCTCAAGAAATAATTAGGATTCGAAGGTCAAACTAATTAGTCCCTTGACTTTCCTTTGCTTTAGTAAAGGCTAACTAAGTGGAATTTAGATTCAACTTTCATTATTGTTGAGAGAGATAACTAAGTTAGACTTCTAATTTCTCTTACCTTGCCAAAAGTTGCTTTACAGTATTTATTTATTTTGATTGCCATTTACTTTACTTGTCATTCAAATCACTTGCTTCTCACCTTCTAAACCCCGATTACAACCCTTATAGCCAATAATAAGAACATACTTCCTTGCAGTTCCTTGAGAAGACGACCCGAGGTTTGAATACTCGGTTAACAATTTTTAAGGGGTTTGTTACTTGTGACAACCAAAACATTTGTATGAAAGGACTTTTGAAGGTTTAGAAACTATACTTGCAACGAGGATTTATCCGTAAATTTCTAGACCACGCAAAAGTTCTCTCATCAAAATGGCGCCGTTGCTGGGGAATTGCAAACGTGTGCCTTATTATTGGTTATTGTAAATATTTTATTTTTGCTTGTTTATTTGTTTTTATTTTTGTTTTTTATTTTTGCTTTTTCATAAATTAAGAGGTAATTGATTTTTATTTAATTATTAAAAAAAAATTTTCAAAAAAAAAAATTTTTTTTTCTGGTGCTCATTTTGATCTTCAAGTTGTTCTTCGTGTTCATCTTGACCTTCAAGTTGTTCTTAGTTGTTTTCTTCATTTTGATCTAAAAATTTTTTAAGTTTGGTGTCATTTTATTGTTTTTCTCTTTCCTTATTAAATTCAAATTTCAGATTTCAAAATTTAATTTTCAAATTCAAAATTTAAATAACCTTTTAATTTAAAATTATTTTTATTTTCATTTTTAATTTTTATTTGATACTATGAACTCTCACCCCTTTGGCTACGAGTCTGGTTACAATTATGTTGCAGGAAGAAGAAATTACAATGAGAACAGGCATCAAGGTTGGAACAATCAAAGATGGGAGGAGCCACAAGGATTCGATCAACCCTCATGGGAACAACCACCTCCAATGGACTATCAACAACCACCACCATATGCCTATAAACCCTCTCCTCAACATGACTTTGGACCACCATACTCACAAGCCCCTTTTCACCATTCACCTCCATATGACCCTAACCCGTATCCACCATACCAACCACCTTATGAGCCAAATGAACCCTCCTATCCGCCCCAAACCTCCATGGAGAAAGCACTTACTGATCTAAACTCTACTATACAAGCTCTCGTCGCCCAAATCGGACCACCAAATACCTTCAACAATCAACCCTCAAGCTCTAGTGCACTTCCTTTTCAACCATAGAATGATCTCTCCATCCCATCACCACCATCCATGGAAGAGCACCCACATCCATCAATCCAAGAGCAACATGATTCCAATGATGCTATTGACATGGAACAAGAGAAAAGGGATCATCTTCGCGAATCCATACTTCATAAGGAGCTAGAGGAGGCCCTAAAGGTGAAGGTAGTAAATACCCTTGAAGATGAAAGAATAGTTGAAAGGAGTTGTCATAGAAAGAAAATCATCAAGGATGAGTACGATTTTATATTAAAATAACTGGACAAAGCAGTAATTATTAAAGAAGAAAAAGTGGTTGAAGACTTGCGAGATGCTGAACCTCCATGGGAAAGTGAAGACATAGAGCCTCCTTCAAAGACGTTTGAAATTGATGTTGAGGAGGGTGTACAACCTCCAAGGCATATCATGGCTAAAGACATTGAAGAGGTTGATCAAGAGATGGAGATTAAAGAAGAAGAAGAAGCTTGCAAAGAGGTGGAAATTGTCAAAGAGCACAAGGGAGTGGAGCTTGAAATCACCTTGCCAAAGTTATTGGAGACCCCTCCCCCTAAGTTGCCATCATCCTTCATAACATTCAAGTGGGTAAAATTCATATCCCTCAGCTTTCTAATTCCACTTGAATATGGGCTACTGGAGACGGATGGTCAACTTAGAGCTCTTTGTGGTATTAAGAGTAAGAGGAAGATGGCCAGTGGTAAGAACTGTCCTGTAAGGTTCATTATGGTTGGAAGCTTTAAATTTAAACGCAAAGGTTGGAGTAGAGCTCAACTGAATGGGTCTAGGAAGTTGTTTGGCCACTTTAGTGAGAATTCAGATTGCTTGCTACCCGGATGGAATAATGATGATCAACACAAAGACGGGTGTAAAAGCAAGGTTTGGGATCCTGGAATCTGTTCTGACATCCAACACCCAGGGAGCCTAAGAATTTGTTTGAAGCTGCTCAAAGGCTTCATGTGCCTTGTTTAGGATCCCGGAGGATATTGGAATCACAAACATTGGTGGAGATTCCTGGATGAGTTCAAGCATAAGCCACCATAACAGGAAGCTCATCAAATGTCCAACTTAAGGACTTTAACTAAAAGTGCTAGGTGGGAGACAACCCACCATGGTTTGATCGTTCCTTTTTCATTTTTATTTAGTTTTATTTGTTTTCGAGTTCTATTTTATTTTATTATATTGAACCTGGAGTTTTGCATCATATTCATATTAACACTGCATTCTGCATTTTTTTTCAGATTTAAAAAAAAAGGATTTTCGCACGCGACGCGACAGCGTCGCCGACGCGTCCGCGTCGTATGTGCGTTTGGAAGAAAATAAGGTTGAACAGAGAGTCACGCGAAAGCGTGGCTAGAGGCGCGCTAATGGCACAAATTGATCCACGTGACCGCACCGCTGACGCGTCCGCGTCATATGAGAAACATGCCTCCCACGCGACCGCGTCACCCACGCGGCCGCGTCACCTGAAAATCGACGTCAACCGGGTGCATGGCCGAAAGTTGAGATGGAGTTGGGCTGAACTTGTGCTAGAAGCCCAAGCCTCACCACGCGAACGCGTGCCCCACGCGAACGCGTCATATCCCCATGATGGCCACTCACGTGATCGCGTCGACCACGCGACCGCGTCACCCTGGATTTTGGCAATACCAAATTTCGAACAGAGAGTTGTGCGACCGCGAGGCTGCACTCGCGCCACTAGCACAAATCAAGTCACGCGATCGCGTGCCCCACGCGTCCGCGTCGCCTGACATTATTGCGCATCACGCGACCGCGTCACCCACGCGACCGCGTCGCCAGCGTCACACAACCTATCCAGATTAGTGCCAAATATCTTTTCTTTTCTTCCCTAATCCTAATTCTTCTATCTTTTCTTCTTTCTTCTTTCTCTCTTACTTTATTTCTTTCCCTTCTCATTCTTCTTATCTTTTATTTTATTTTATTTTATTTATTTACATACTTTCATTTATTACATCTTCATTTTGTGCATATTTTTATTTTCTTTTCTAAATTTATTATTTTCTATTGGTGTTAAAAGTTCTTATTCAACTGTTATATCTTTTCTGATATTATCTTGGTGCTTCATGACTTGTTTCATTCTAATTGGGTATTATTATTCATAAGTCAAATGCTAATTTTTATAATACTGATATTCCTTTTGCATTGATATGTACCTACACTATTCTGCATTACCCACACTCTCTTCCCCATTGTTGCAAATTGTTGCACTCTTGATTTGCCATGTACTTCTATTATTTTCTCACTTGCATGTTATAGCTACCATGTAATTGAAACACTTATTATTTGGCATTAACCAACCCATGTTTTATTTGTTTTTTTATCTTTGTTTTGGGTTACTTTTCTTCCCTTTTTTCTTTCAGGATGGCCACCAGAAAGAGAACCGGAAGACGTTTACATGGGAGAGACAAACAAGTTCCTACGCACATTCCTCGATGAGAAAAGCAACAGTTAAAACAATCTGTCCACCTACAAATCTCAGCATGCACCGAGGACGGTGCAATCTTTAAGTGTGGGGAGGTCGATATCGATCTCCATGGGTTAGTACCTTTCTGTTTCAACACCAATGTTTAAATTTTCTTTGTTAAATTAGTTACTGCAATTGCATATTTGTTTGATTTTATGCATTTAGTTACTACTTGGTTAAAGTAATAAAATTCTTTTAAGACCCTATCTTTGAAATTTTTACTAATTTAAATTGAAAAAAAAAATTATGTTAAAACTTGTTTGAAGTTGTATTTGGAACATGGTTTTTAAGCCAAAGAACACACAACCTGTGAGATTTTGAGCTTATTTACATGGTTATATTATTTAATCATAAATTTTTATTCTTGTGTGTTTTCTTCTCTATAATTGCAATCTTTGCTTTGTTCCATTCTATATGTCCATTATTTAGTGTATTTACATGCTTGCATATGATTGAGGCCATTACTTGTTATTAGCTCACTTATCCCAAATAAGCCTACCTTTTACATCACCCTTGTTAGCCACCTTGAGCCTTTTTATCCCCATTTATTCCGTTCTATAACCACATCACTAGCCTTAAGCAGAAAAACAATTAAATATCCCAATTGAATCTTTGGTTAGCTTAAGATAGAGATTGTGTATCAATTAAGTGTGGGGAAATTATGGGAACATGGGTTCATAAGGGAATGTGTTAATTTTTTACTTTGATAAAATATTGGAAATTTGGGTACCTACTCATGTGAGACCAGAAAAATTAAAAATCCATGTGCATTGATAAGTTATGTTTGTTTTTCAGCTTAAAAAAATTGAAAAAAAAAAAGAGAAAAAAATATATATAAGTAAATAAATAAGGGGATAAAATTACCCCAATATTAAGTTTAATAAAAGATCAATGCACATGTGATAAAAATTAAAGAAAATTTGGTACATGAGTATGGGAATTATACAAAAGTGGGAATTATGGGTAGCTAGGCATGAATTTAAAAGTATATAGAGTATATGTATATTAGGTTAGAGCTTAGGTTAATTAAAGATTCATATTATAGCTCACTTGGCCATACATATATCCTTACCTTTACCTCAGCCCCATTACAACCTTGAAAAGACCTCATGATGTTTGCATTGGTACATTAAATATTTGTTGATTGGTTAGATAAAGAACAAAGTTTTAGAAAACATGATTAGAGAAGACTAGAGTGAATTACCCTATACACTTGAGAGATTAGAGTGATATGCACTTCCAGTGAGGGTTCAATGCTTGATTCTATGTTTCCAGCTTTCATCAGCTATCTTCTTACAAGTTTACTTGCTTTTTATTGTACGATTTGAATTAGTGAAATCTGATTTATGTTTGTCTTGAAGATCTTATTTACTTTTGACCAAGTAGGTAGAAACATTTTGCATGTAGTTGCATTCATAGGTTGCATTTCAGACATTCTACCATTCTTCTTCATCTTTATAGCTTCTCTTGAGCTTAGCATGAGGACATGCTAATGTTTAAGTGTGGGGAGGTTGATAAACCACTATTTTATGGTTTATCTTGTTCTCAATTGAGTGGATTTTATCAACTCTTTACCCACTTATTCATACTATTTGCATGGTTTTATATTTTCTTCCTGATTTTGTGCTATGATTGAAAACATGCTTCTTTGATCTTATATTTGCTTATTATTAATCCTCTCTTATTACTATTAGATGCCTTGATATGTTTGTTAAGTGCTTATGGAGATTATAGGGCAGGAATGGCTTGGAGGATGGAAAGGGAGCATGCAAAAGTGGAAGGAATACAAGAAGTTGGAGAAACTGCTAAGCTGTCCAGCCTGACCTCTTCGAACTCAAACAGCTATAACTTTAGCTACAAAGGTCCAAACGACGCGGTTTCAGTTGCGTTGGAAAGCTAACGTCCGGGGCTTCGATTTGATATATAATATGTCATAGTTTTCCTGATGCTAGGCGATGCGAACGCGTGATTCACGCGGACGCATCGCATCTGCAAACTTCAATCCGCGCAGCCGCGTGGACGACGCCTCCGCGTCACTTGTCCGCGACCTGAACGTACCAGAATACGTAGGGCGCAATTTCTGGGCTGTTTTGGACCCAGTTTTCGGCCCGGAAAACACAGATTAGAGGCTATAAAGTGGGAGAATGCATCCATTTAGGGAGAGCTCGCCAATTTTCACTTTCCATGATTTAGATTTAGTTTGAGAGAGGTTCTCTCCTCTCTCTCTTAGGATTAGGATTTAGGACTTCTCTTAGTTTTTAAGAGTGACTCTCGATCCAGGTTTAATATTTACTTTAATTTGTGTTTCTATGCTACTTTTACTTTAATGCTTTTATTCGTATCTACAGATGTTGCCCAATTAGCTTATGAATTATTCCATGTTACAGATTATTATTTGAATTAATGATATTTGAGGTATTTTCAGTTTATGATTGCTCTTTTTAATTTATGTTATCATTGTTTCCAATCTGAAGATATTTTATTCCAGCAATTTACTTTTTCCCCTTTTGGTCCTGGTTAAGAAATCAGTAACTCAACAGTTATTAAACTCAGCATAATTGATAATCGTTATCTTGCTAATTGAACTAAACTTCAATAATCCTAACTTTTTCTCAGGAAATAATTAGGATTTGAAGGTCAAACTAATTAGTCCCTTGACTTTCCTTTGCTTTAGTAAAGGTTAACTAAGTGGAATTTAGATTCAACTTTCATTATTGTTGAGAGAGATAACTAAGTTGGACTTCTAATTTCTCTTACCTTGCCAAAAGTTGCTTTACAGTATTTATTTATTTTGATTGCCATTTACTTTACTTGTCATTCAAATCACTTGCTTCTCACCTTTTAAACCCCGATTACAACCCTTATAGCCAATAATAAGAACATACTTCCTTGTAGTTCCTTGAGAAGACGACCCGAGGTTTGAATACTCGGTTAACAATTTTTAAGGGGTTTGTTACTTGTGACAACCAAAACGTTTGTATGAAAGGACTTTTGAAGGTTTAGAAACTATACTTGCAACGAGGATTTATCCGCAAATTTCTAGACCACGCAAAAGTTCTCTCATCAATTTCCTGGCCACATTGCGAGGGATTACACTCGTGGGAGGAACCCGAATGCGGGTCAGAGTTAGCATCAGGGTCGAGTTTTTGCTGTGAACGCCAAGGATGCTTCCAAGGCGGATCCGTTGATGAGAGGTATTTGTTTAATTGGTGATAAGACTTTAATTGCATTGTATGATACTGGTGCATTGCATTCGTTTATTTTGTTTGCTAAAGTTGAGGAACTAGACTTGAAAGTGTCAGAGTTAGCATTTGATTTGCATGTACATACTCCGCATCAAACGGTTATGACTAAGTTAGGGTGTAGGCAAGTAGGTTTCAAGCTTGAGGGTAGAGACTTTGTGCATGACTTGATCTATTTGCCAATGATTGGATTGGAGATGATTTTGGGGTTTGATTGGTTGTTGAAGTATCGGGTTTGGTGGATTGCTTTGAGCGGTCAATTCGATTTATGCCAAAAGGAGAAAATGGAGCAGTGGTAGCTGCGGGGTATTACCTGAACTCTGTAATGGTGCACTGTAGTGGGAGGAGTGTCAGGGTTATATCCTATTGGCTGCTAATGCGTTGGGTGATGCCCAGAACTTAGATCAAATACCGGTGGTTAGAGACTTTCCAGAGGTATTCCCAAAATATATCCCTGAATTCCCACCTCAAATGGAGATTGAATTTGCGATTGAGTTGGTGCCGAGAGTCGGACCAGTGTTGATTGTGACGTATAGAATGGCTCCGATAGAGCTAGCAGAATTAAAGACTCAGTTGGAAGAGCTTCTGAACAAGAGGTTCATTCTGCTGAGTGTATCACCGTGGGGAGCGCCAATTTTATTGGTAAAGAAGAAGGATGGAGGAATGCGATTGTGCGTGGATTACCAACAGTTGAACAAAGTAACTGTAAAGAACAAGTATCCGTTGCCTAGGATCGACGACTTGATGGATCAATTGCAAGGAGCCAAAATGTTTTCCAAGATCGATTTGAGATGCGGTTATCACCAAATAAGGGTAAAAAAGGATGACATCCCTAAGACTGCATTTACGACGCGCTATAGACACTACGAGTTTGCAGTGATGTCCTTTGGGTTATGATAAACCCCCAATTTTGTTGTTTATCTTGTGCTTATTTTAGGGGATTTTATCACCTTTTCCCACATTTATTCAATGAAATAGCATGATTTTGTAATTCTCCCGTAATTTGTGCTTAAGTGTAAAAACATGCTTTTTAGGCCCTTAAATTGGTGATTTTAATTCACTTTAATTCCATTCGATGTCTTGATGTATTTGTTGAGTGATTTCGGGATCATAAGGCAAGTATTGGATGGAAGAAATGAAAAGCAAAGCATGCAAGTGGAGAATTCATGAAAAAATGAGCAAAATGGAAAATTGAGGGCCACGCGTACGCGCCATGCACGCGTACGCGTGCATTGAAGATTCACAAGCGATGCGCACGCGTCAAGCACGCGTACGCGTCGATGTTCGCACCTGACCTACTTAAAGTGAAATTGCTGGGGGCAATTTCTGAGCTGCCCAGGCCCAATTCCAACTCGTTTCTGAGGGTATTTGATGCAGAATTGAAGATTGAGCAAAAGGGGGAGCACTTAGTTAGTCATGATGAGCCTTTAGTTAGTTTTCTAGAAAGAGAAGCTCCCTCTTCTCTTTAGAGTTAGGTTAGGATTAGGTTAATCTCTCTCAAATTGATCTTTCAACTCTTCTTTTGATTTCAATTCTCTTTATATTTAGTGTTCTATTGTCTTAATCTTCTTAGTTTCTTTTGTTAATTTCTTATTTTGCTCTCTCTTATCTTGATGAACAATTGTTGGATCTTGATTTCTTTTAATGCAATTTGATGTTTTCATGTCTCTTTTATGTTGATCTTGTTTGTTATTATTGGTTTCTTACTTATGTTAGTTGTGGGTTCCTTTAATCCTTGCATTTTATGATGTTTACTTTTATTGCACACTAAGTGTTTGATAGAATGTTTCCTCTAGTTATTGAGTAGTCTTCTCTACTCTTGGCCTAGGCTAAGGGAATTGAGTGACCTTGAGTCATTGGGTCTCATTGAATTGGTGATTTGAGAACCGTTGGTGGTTAATTTGATAATCATTGACTCTAGCATACTACTAAGTTAATTAGTAGCTAGGTTAGAACCTATGGATTGATGTTGATCAAGCCATTTGATATACTTCAAGCATAGGAGTAGACTTAATGAGCTCGGTTCTTCATAATTGTCAATACATGGTTTGTAGACAAGGAGAGTGACCTCAATTACCTATGTCTAGCCAAGAGTTCTTTTCCTTTATTTTATTAGTTAATTGTCATTTACTTTCTTGTTATTTACTTTTCTTGCCAATTATAAATCAAACCCCCTTGCATCTTCATAGCCAATAATTAAACACTTCATTGCAATTTCTTGTGAGATGACCCGAGATTTCAATACCTCAGTTAATTCTTATTGGAGTTTATACTCGTGACAAAACCAAATTTAAATTTGATGTGAGAGTTGTTTGTTGGTTTGGAGCTATGCTTACAACGAAGTTCTTCTTTTTTATAAGAGAAAATCTAGACCGACGCTAATTCTCATGTATCAAATTTATGGCGCTGTTGCCGAGGAGTTGCAATGGTGCTATGTTATTGGCTATTGTATATATTGTGAATAGCTTGATTTTTGGTTTATATGTTAGTTTTAGCTAGTTTTAGGATTTGTTTTTCTTTGTTTCTTGTTAGAATTTGTTTTTGTTTTCTCTTATCACCATGAATTCTCATCACTTTGGCTATGAGTTTGGTTCAAACTATGTTGTAGGAAATGGAAGCTTTAATGATGATGTGAATCAAAGATTTGGAAATCAAAGGATGGAGGAGCCCTAAGCTTATGGACAACCATCTTGGCAACAACCTCCTTCCGAATCGAGTTTGACAAGAGTGCTTAGGGACATGAACTACTCTCCTCACGGAGATGCGCAAGTACCAAAAAGCAGTTTATTCCATCCGAGCCGTTCAAGCGCCACCCCAACATGACTACTCTTCGGATTCTTATGGGTACAATGCAAATCCTAATGCATACCAATCTAATGTATGTGATGACCCTTATTGTGATTGTCAACCACAACCACCACATACATATGACCCCTTCCCTCAACATAGCCCTCAACAACCATACTCACAAGCCTCATACCACCATTCACCTCCACATGATCCTAACTCATACACACTATACCAACCACCATATGAACCATATCTAGAGCTACCACCACTCCAATACCAATACTCCCAAGAACCACAATTTTCTCATATACCACCTCAAGACTTTCACCAATATGAACCACCTTCCAACTACAATACCTTTCTTTCAAAAAATGAACCCTCTCTTCCACCACCGCCCTCCAATGAAACCCTCACGCAAGAACTAAGAGATCTTGACTCTCATGTCCAAGGGCAACAAGAGGGTGTGAAAAAAGAGTTTAAAGAGCTAGAGGCCAAGATGGCTATCATGGTAGAAGCCATTAACCACATAGGTTCTCATCTAAGCTCATGCATTCCAAGTACTCCCATTGACGAATATGGAGGATCAACCAAGGAGCTTAATAAGGGATTGAACTCAGAGCTTCAAAGGGAACAAGAGGAGTTGAAGCAAGGAGTACAACAAGAGGAGGAGGTAGAGATTATTAAACAAAAGGAAGTAGTGGTTGGGTACTTAGGATATGTTGAGTACATAAAGGAATCCCAAGTTGAAGAGCCTTCTTCCACGGAGTTTGGAAGGGATGTTAAAGAGGAGAGTGATGTTAAGGAAGTGGAAAGAGAGTTGAGAAAAATTGATCAAGAGGTGGATTCCATCATTAGTGATTTTTTGTCCACATTGATCAATCCCCTTAATGATCTTGTGGAGCCTTCTCCCATTGGATTGGAAAGTAATGTTGGGGAGGATGTGCAACCTCCAAGGCAAATTGTGAATGAAGAATTAGAAGAAGTGTCCCAAGCAACAAGCCTTCCTATCTATGATGATTCCGCATCAACATATGAACCTTTTGAGTTTGATGAGTCCTTCCCCACTATGCTTAAAATTAATGATGAGGTGGACTTCACTAAACCTCCTATTTATGATTTGAGTGATGGAGAAGAGATAGATGAATTTGGTGAAGAAGAATGTGAACTTGAGGAAGCTTGGCAAGAGGTAGAGCTTGAAGAACCTTGCCAAGTGGTGAATGCCTCTAGAAGAGGATGGACGGGAGTGGATCGGAATGCGCCTTATCAAGACCGTTGGGAACTCCTCCACCTAGGTTGTCATCTAATCCTTCATTTGAGTGGGTAAAACTTCTAACTCTCGGCTTTCTTATCCCACTTGAATTTGGTTTGCTTGAAACGGATGGCCAACTTAGGGTGCTTTGTGGAATTAAGCGTAAGAGGAGGATGTTTAGTGGTTGGCATTATAAGTCTAAGCTCATTATGGTTGGAAGCTCGAAATTGAAGAGCATGGATTAGTGTATTGCTCAATTGAATGGGTCTAGGAGGATCTTTTGGTGCCTTCATGAGAATTCGGTTTCTCTACCACCTAGAGAGGATTACTGATGAGCGGATAATTTATACCATTTTTGGCATTGTTTTTACATAGTTTTTAGCATGATTTAGTTACTTTTTATTATATTTTTATTAGTTTTTATGAAAAAATCACATTTCTAGACTTTACAATGAGTTTGTGTGTTTTTCTGTAATTTTAAGTATTTTCTGACTGAAATTGAGGGACCTGAGCAAAAATCTGATTCAGAGGCTGAAAAAGGACTGCAGATGCTGTTGGATTCTGACCCTCCTGCACTCGAAGTGAATTTTCTGGAGCTATAGAATCCCAATTGGCGCGTTCTTAATTGCGTTGGAAATTAGACATCTTGGACTTTCCAGCAATATATAATAGTCCATACTTTGTCCGAGATTTGATGGCCCAAACTGGCGTTCAAACGCCTACCTGAGACCCTTTTCTGGAGTAAAACGCCAGAGCTGGCACCAGAACTGGAGTTAAATGCCCAAACTGGCACCCAAGCTGGAGTTTAACTCTAAGAATGGCCTATGCATGTGAAAGCTTCAATGCTCAGCCCATGCACACACCAAGTGGGCCCCAGAAGTGGATTTCTGCACTATCTGCACTTAGTTACTTATTTTCTTTAATTCCTAGTAACTAGTTTAGTATAAATAGCACTTTTTACTATTGTATTCGCATACTATCCTTGGACTAAGAGGCTGGACATTCGGCCATGCCTAAACTATTTTCACTTATGTATTTTCTACAGTGGAGTTTCTACACCTCATAGATTAAGGTGTGGAGCTCTGTTGTTCTTCATGAATTAATACAATTACTACTGTTTTCTATTCAATCACGCTTGATTCTATTCTAAGATACCCACTCTTACTTCAATATGGAGAATATGATGATCTGTGACACTCATCATTATTCTCAATTCTATGAACGCATGCCTGACAACCACTTCCGTTCTATCTGAGCTCAACGTAGTCATTGGGCGACAGCTTGAGTGCGTATCTCTTGGGTCTCTAATACACAGACCGAGTCCGTGAGATTAGTATCTTCGTGGTAGAGGCTAGAACCAATTGGCAGCCATTCCTGAGATCCAGAAAGTCTAAACCTTGTCTGTGGTATTCCGAGTAGAATCTGGGAAGGGATGACTGTGACGAGTTTCAAACTTGCAAATGTTGGGCACAGTGACAGTGTGCAAAAGGACAAGGGTCCTATTCCAACGCTAGCGGGAACCGACAGATGATTAGCCGTGCGGTAGCTGTACTTGGTATTTTTCATCCGAGATGAGAAATCCGACAGTTGATTAGCCTTGCAGAGATCGTACCTGGTATTTTTCATCCGAGAGGATCATACAGCTTGCCATGGAAGGGAGCACGCATGATTGGAAGAAGACAATAGGAAAGCAGAGGTTCAGAAGCAACAAAGCATCTCCAAACTCTTATCTGAAATTCCCACCAATGAATCACATAAGTATCTTTATTTTATTTTATGCTTCATTTATCTTTTAATTATCAAAACCTCATAACCATTTGAATCTGCCTGATGAGATTTACAAGATGACCATAGCTTGCTCCAAGCTGACAATCTCTGTGGGATCGACCCTTACTCACGTAAGGAATTACTTGGACGACCCAGTGCACTTGCTGGTTAGTTGTACGGAGTTGTGAAAAGTGTGAATCACAATTTCCCACACCAATTACCATGATCAAACCGAAGATGGATGTGAAAATAAGATATGGGATCCCATATCACCACATGAAGACCAATTATGGTAGCTCATATCTTGGGAAGAACTACCCTCAAGCGTGGTGAAGACGGCTGGAAATTCTGACAACCATTTGAGGAGCAAGCATCCTTGGAGGTTCAAGGATGAATACAAGCATAAGCCACCATGACAAGGAGCTTTTCAAATGTCCAACTTAAGGACTTAAACTAAAAGTGCTTGGTGGGAGACACCCCACCATGGTAAACTTTTTCCATTCTCTTGTAGATATAATGAATGAATGAATTGAGTTCCGTTGTAAGTAGTTTCTTTACTCCTTTGCATAGTTTGTTTTGCTTGCTAGGTTATTTATACATTTTATGCCTTGAATAAGGTTGATTCTTTGAATTTGAGTTTTTGCTTGGATTACAAGTTTCCTCAGATTGTTTGAAAAATACTCAAAAATCCAAAAATATGGGTGATTTTGCATTTTGGCTGGTTTTTAAGTCATAGGGAAGGTTAAGAATTTCTAAGCTGTTTTTAGTATTTCTGAAAAAAAAGGGGGCAGGGACGCGTGCACACGCTGTATGCGCACGCGTCGATAAGTGAATAAAGCCCCTCATACATGGAACCCGAGAGACGCGTGAACACCACGCGTGCACTGCGCTCCTTGCGCAAGTTGCGACCCACGCGGACGCGTACATCACGTGGACGCGTACATCACGCGTACGCATCAGCGCGCACTCTCTCCACCCACGCTTAAGTGTACACGATGCTTGCGCGTCCATTCCTTTTTCATTCACCCACGCGGACGCACACAAGACGCATACGCGTGCATTCAAAAACATAACCCAAGGGACGCGAGAAACCCTTTCCATTCGCATCCCTCATCTCTTCTTTCTTCCAATGTTCCCCTTCCACTCCTCCTCCATGGTCACTCCCTGAACCACCCCCGCGACCACCTTCCGGCGCTCATCATCACCGCCGGCCGCCCCATCTTCTCCCTCTCTTTCTATCTCTCTTCCCTCTCTTCAATTTGCATCTGCCTCTCAGTTCTCTCTCTCTCTCTCACCACCCCTCTTCCCACCTCCCTCTACCCCCGATCAACCGTCGCGGTCACTATTGTCGCCGGCACTCCAACCACCATCACCACTCACACCAACTCACTCCCTTTTACCCTTTCCCCTCGTTTTCACCACTACTATTGAGGAACATTCACAAGCATAGAAGAAGGAGAAAAGAAGCCATACACTCCTTCTATTCCATATCCTCAAAGGTTCAACAAGGAACTAAAGGATCAACAGTTCCCAAAGTTTCTAGAAGTTTTTAAGAAGCTGGAAATTAATATTCCACTTGTTGAAGCTCTAGAACAAATACCTCTATATGCAAAATTCCTCAATGAGCTTATCAACAAGAAAAGGACCTGGAATGAAAAAGAAACAGTAATCCTGACCCAAGAATGCAGTGCTGTCATCCAAAGAGGTCTTCCACCAAAGCACAAAGACCCGGGAAGCTTCATCCTATCTTGCATTATAGGCAACAGAGCATTGGACAAAGCCCTCTGTGATCTAGGAGCCAGCATCAACTTGATGCCTCTCTCATTAATGAAGCAGCTAGCAATAGAGGAACTCAGGCCAACTAGAATGTCACTTCAAATGGCTGACAAATCGCTCAAAATACCAAATGGAGTTGTGGAAAATTTGCTAGTGAAAGTAGGAGAATTCATATTTTCTGCTGACTTTATCATTTTAGACATGGAGGAAGAAGGACACAACTCAATCATCTTCGAGAGGCCCTTTCTAGCCACAGCAAGGGTTATAATTGATGTAGAGAAAGGTGAAATTACACTCAGAGTGCATGATAAAAAGATGATCATCAATGTCTTCAAAGCCATGCAATACCCCCTGAGAAAGAAAAATATATGAGAGTGAAAATGGCGGAAGAAGTAGAAAGGGGGTTACTTGAGGCCAACAACCACGAGGAACAAGAAGTGGAAACAGAAGTGGAATGAGATCTCATAGAAGAGGAAGTGGTAGAAATCTCTTCTGAAGGCAAGACAGAGGAGAAGACAAAACAAGAGTTAAAGCCTCTTCCCCCTTGATGAACCGAAATATTCTCATGCCGGTTAGAAATTAACAATGAATCCAATCGTGAGTATAGTCTAACCAACACGCAAATATCGCATCAAACAATTCTAAAATCTATGACCGAGAGTATTGATCCCGGCTCATTCTCCCTAGGAATTGCTTTAGAATGCACATCATTGATTAGGAAATCTTTTGTGGTTTTGAGAGTTGGTGCAAGAATTCAAGCTAACAAAAGCAAACAAAAATTAATTGAGATAAAGGCCTTGGCTAAGGGTAAGTATTGGAAGTTCCATCATTATAGTTTCCTTCAATTATGATAAGAATTGATTGTTGCTTCACTTAGTTAATCCCCTAACAATGGAGGAAAGTCAAATGAGAGTAACTAACTTGAGTCACAAGTCACAGTCTCACCCTAGGAAAGTCTAGCTTTAGTGCACTCCAAGTCAATTAGCAATTCTCAATTCATAATCTACAATTGATATCTACTATTCAAGTGTCTCCAATAACTCAACCCCTAAGCCAAGTAAGGGAAATCTACTCCATAGCTAGGGTTGTCATTATTACAAACAATTGGTAGGCAATCATAGAAGACATGATGTAATTGAGAGAAGAAAATTTAATTAAAGCTATCTAATCCAAACAATCATCAACAATCAAGTAATTGAATGAAATTCCACAATTCATTAATCCAAATTCAAAGTAACAAAGTCAAACAAATCTAGATCTAAGAAATTGAATCAAAAGAGCATCAATTAAGAGTAGAAGAAGAGTGGATCTACAATTTGTATCAAAACAAAAGCGAATTAGCAATGGATCTCACCAAGGAATCAAGGAGAATTGCAATGGAGGAAGTGAAATCCTAGAGAGAAGTTGGAGTTTCTCTCTCTAAAAACAAAATATAACTAACTCTCTAAAATATCTAGAATTATGACTAATTCCTAATACTCCTAATCCTTGGTCTTCTTAAGCTTTTTCCTCCAAAATTCTGCTCCAAAACTGTGCTTGGGGTCCCCTGAAATTGCTGGTCATGTTTTTCCTTTAAAAAATCACGTGCGCACATCGACGCGTACGCGCACCTGGCGTCCTCTGCGATCTGCGCGTAGGCGCATAGTGCGCGCGCGCGTCCAATGAATTGTGGCCCAGTGATAAACCCCAATTTTATGGTTTATCTTGTGCTTAATTTGGGGAATTTTATCACCTTTTTCCACATTTATTCAATGAAACAGCATGGTTTTGCAATTCTCTCTTGATTTGTGCTTAAATGTGAAAACATGCTTTTTAGGCCTTAAAATAGCTAAATTTAACTGACTTCAATTCCATTCGATGCCTTGATATGTTTGTTAAGTGATTTTAGGTTCATAAGGCAAGTATTGGATGAAAGAAGTGAGGAAAAAAGCATACAAAGTGGGAGAACTCATGAAGAAATGAAGGAACCGCAAAGCTGTCAAGCCTGACCTCTTTGCACTCAATCGACCATAACTTGAGCTACAGAGGTCCAAATGAGACTGTTCCAATTGTTTTAGAAAGCTAACATCTGGTGCTTCAAAATGATATAAAATTTGCCATAGTTGGCTGATGTCTAGAGACGCGCACGTGCACTGTATGCGTGCATGCCGATGGAACAACGTGGGTCCACTTTAAGCAACTCGTTGGGGGCTATTTCTAGCTCATTTTGGGCCCAATCCAACTCATTTCTAATACTATTGAACCCAAGGATTGAGGAGAGAATGAACCAAGTAGTCATAGTTTAGTTTTCATCATGTTTAGGGTAGAATTATAGAGAGAGAAGCTCTCTCCTCTCTCTAGATTTAGGATAGAAATTAGGGTAAAGTTAGGTTAATCACTCTCAAATTTCTCTTTCAATTCTTGTTTTGATTTTAATTCTCACTATATTTTAGTGTTCTATTGTCTAATTCTTCTTAGTTTCTCTTGTGATTTCTTATTTTGCTCTCTTTTATGTTTATGAAAAATTGTTAAATCTTGATTTCCTCTAATGAAATTTTATGTTTCCATGTTTCTTTTTATGTTGATCTTGTTTGTTATTGTTGATTTCTTGCTTGTGTTGGTTATGGGTTTCCTTTAATTCTTGCATTTTATGATGTTTACTTTTCTTGCACACTATGTGTTTGATAAAATGTTTTCTCTAGTTTTTGAATAGTTTTCATCACTCTTGGCCTAAGTTAAGGGAATTGAGTGACCTTGAGTCATTGGGTCTCATTGAATTGATGATTTGAGAACTCTTGGTGATCAATTTGATATCAATTGACACTAACCCACTACTAATTTAATTAGTAGATAGGTTAGGACTTGTGGGTTGATGTGATCAAGCCTATTTGATATACTTCAAGTATATAAGTAAACTTAATGAGCTTGGTTCCTCATAATTATCAATATTTGGTATGTAAACAAGGATGGTAATCTCAATTATCTATGTCTAGCCAAGAGTTCTTTCCATTTATTTTATTAGTTCCTCTCATTTACTTTCTTGTTGGTTACTTCTCTTATCAAACTATAAAATCAAACCCCCTTGCATTTTCATAGCCAATAATTGAGTACTTCATTGCAATTCCTTGTGAGACGATCCGGAGTTTAAATACTTCGGTTAATTCTTATTTGGGGTTTGTTATTTGTGACAACTCAAATTTTTTATATGGGAATTATTTGTTGGTTTAGAACTATACTTGCAATGAAAATTCATTCATTTGAGGAAATTCTAAACCATCGAGTAAATCTCACTCATCAAAATGGCGCCGTTGCCGGAGAATTGCAATGGTGTTATGTTATTGGCTATTGTATATATGTTAATATGCTTCTTTGCTAGTTTTTGCTTGTTTTACGAGTTAGTTTTTATTAGTTCTTACTAGTTTTGTTTTTATTTTCTCTTGCTATTATGAATTCTCACCACTTTGGCTATGAGTTTAGTTCAAATTATGTTGTAGGAAATGGGAGCTACAATGAGGATGTGCATCAAGGATGAAACAATAAAAGATGGGAGGAGCCTCAAGGGATTGATCAACCTTCTTGGCAAAAACAACCTCCGGATTCTTATGGGTATAATCCTAATCCTAATGCATATCAATCTAATGGATGTGGTGACCCTAACTGTGATTGTCAATGACCACCACCACATGCCTATGAACCACCCCCTCAACATGACTTTGAACCACCTTACTCACAAGCCCCCTACCACAAAACACCTCATTATGACCCTAATTCTTATCCACCATACCAACCACCTTATAAACCATATGAACCACACATGGAACCACCACCATTCCAACACAAGTACTCTGAAGAACTACCTCAATATACACCACCTCCAATGGATGATTCTCTCCAAGATTGTGTTAGTTCTTACATTCGAAGGCAAGAAGAGAACCAAAAGGAGTTCAAGGAGTTAGAAGCCAAGATAGCTACCATAGCGGAAGCCATTCGCAATATGGTCTCCTCCCGCCTAAGCCTATGCGACCAAGGAACTCCCATTGTTGAATGTGGAGTAGCAATCAAGGAGCATAGTGAGGGAGTGAGTTTAGAGCTTCAAGGTGTAGAAGAAGGGGTGAAATGAGGATTGCCACAAGGGAAGAAAGTTAAGACAATTGAGCCGGAAGAAGTGGTTAAAGCCTTTGAAGAGGTTGACCAAGAGATGGATTCAATCATTGAAGAATTTTTATGTACAATTGAATCCTCTCCAATTGGGTTTGACATAGAGGGTAAGGAAGAAGATACCTCACCTCGCATACCATTGGTAAGCAATGAAGAAGAGATTGAATTGGAAGGAAGCCACCAAGAGGAGGAGGTTGAGCAAGAAGCAAGCTCCATCATTAAAGATGATTTCAAACCGACTAATAAGTCTTTTGGAATTGATGAATCTCCCTTATTGTGCTATGAAATTGATGACAAGGAGGACCGTGCACAACCTCCGACACACGGTTTGAGCAATGAAGGGTGTATAGAAGAAGTTGGTGAGGAAGGAATTGAAGTTGAAGAAGCTTGCAAGGAGGTGGAGGTAGTCAAGAAAGAGCACAAGGGTGTAGACCTCGCATTGGCTAAGTGTGGGGAGCTCCCCCTCCCTAAGTCACCATCATCCAACACAACATTCAAGGGGGTAAAATTCTTATCCCTAAGCTTTGCTTTCTCACTTGAATATGGTTTGATTGAAAATGATGGTCAACTTAGAGCTCTTTGTGGAGCTAAGAGTAGGAGAGAGTTGTATAGTGGTTGAACACATCACTCTAAGTTCATGATGGTTGCATGCTCAAAGTTGAATAGCAATGGTTGGTGTAGAACCAAATTGCATAGGTCTAGGAGAATGTTTGGATGCTTAATTGAGAATTCTAAGGTCATGCCACCCAATTAGAATCATGATGATCAATTTAAAGATGGGTGTCAAAACAAAGTGTGGGATCCCAGATCGCACAAGGAGAATCAAATTTGGGAGCCCATGGCTTGTGTGGAACTCCATCAAGGCTTGGAGTTAACATCTTTCAAGACTAAAGCTTATTGGAGATTCAAGCATTGGTGGATGTTCAAGGATAGCTTCAAGCACAAGCCACCTTAAGAGGAGCTCCCCATAAGTCCAACTTAAGGACAATAAACAAAAGTGCTAGGTGGGAGACACCCCACCATGGTAAACTCTTTTAATTTTTCTCTCTTTTGTACATATTAATACACTTAGTTTAATTCCATGTTTTGTTTTGTTTGTTGAGTTTATTTGGTAGTTTGATATGTTAAATAAGGTTTTAGGGTGTTTTGGTAGCTGTTCGGAGGTTCGGAAGGCCTGGTTTGGTGCAAGAACTTGGAAAATTTTGAAAAACAGAGCACCAACCCGCGCGTGCGCGCACCTGGCGCGTACGCGCGCCTCAAGCATTTTTTACCATCCACACGGACACGCCATGTATGCGTACGCGTGGATGCAAAAATTCCATCCCCAGCCAAAAACCTGAGAGTTAGGCCTGCACTGTGCGAACATTGGGCCTAAGGCACAAACCAACCCGCGCGTACAAGCCGTTGACTCTAATTGCGCAATGCATGCGTACGCACGCTATATAGCGTGCGCACGCCGATAGCGCCACCTGCCCTTCTGGTACATGTTCCAGAGAGTTGGGCTAACCTTGGGCTGACACTGTGCCCCGCGCATACTCTCACCCACGCGTAAGCGCACATGGTGCGTACGCGACCTTCGGCTAAACTGCGCATCGGCGCATAAGCATGCATGACGCGTCTGCGCCGGTAAAAAAAAAAAGAGTTTTTTTCTCATCTTCCATTTTCTTTTGTCCACCGCATTCGCATACTTTTACTCTTTGCATTTTCATTTTGTTTTTATAGCTTATTTTTACCTTCTTTTTTTTATCTTCTTATTTGAATAATGGTGTTGAATTTTCTTACTCAATTGTTGAGAAATTCTTGGGTAATCTTGGTGCTTCTTGACTTGTTTGATATTGTTGGGTGATGAAACTTTTAAATTAATGCTTAATCTTGTATGACTCTTATATTCTTTGTGCATTGATATGAACTTCCATGTCTTTCATGACCCACTCTTTCTATTTGAACTTGATGCTTTTGAGTGCTCTTCATGCTTTGACTTTACTCTCACATCAAGTGTTAGTTAATATGCCCTAGCTGATATTATTTTCCCACTCACATGTTGTAGCTACCATGTAGTGAGAACCTTACTCTTATTTGGCATTAGCCCTCGCCTATGTTCTATTTGCTTTGATATCTTTGTTATAGGCTTAATTTTCTTTCTTTTTCTTTCCTTTTAAGTTGGCCACCAAGAAGGAAAGGAATGGAAAAGCTTTTAAATGGGGCAACAAACAAGTTCATCCGCACAACCTTTTGAAGAATCTCATCAATTGTAGCAACCCGTTCACCTTGCTCTTCTTTGTATGCACCGAGGACGGTGCAAATTTTAAGTGTGGGGAGGTCGTTCGACCGATCTCCATGGGTAACAACCTCCTTTTTCAACACTAATTTCTTTGTTAGTTAGTTTTTGCATTGCATGATAGGTTGCATGTTAGTTATAATTTGTATATATTCTATCATTTCTTTTTATGTTAGGACTACTTGGTTAGAGTGATGATTTCTTTTCCAAGAAAAAAAATTATTTTTAGGGCACCCTACCAATTTGAAAATTTTTTTTTGTGATGAACTTGCTTGAAGAATTTATTTTGAAACATGGTTTTTGAGCTAAGAACACAAGCATGTGAGTTTTGAGCCCAATTGTGTGGTTACATCTTATAACCACTTATTTTCCATTCTTGTGTGCATTGTTCTCTTTCTATGATTGTAATCTTTGATTTGTTTGATTCTATATGTCCATTATTCCATGTATATATGCATTTGTATGATTGAGGCCATCATTTTATTTAGCTCACTTACCCAAATAGCCTACCTTTCATCAACCATTTTTAGCCACTTTTGAGCCTATTTAATCCCTTTTTGTTCTTAATTGTAGCACATCACTACCCATAAGTAAAAAATAATAAATGTCCTTAATTTGGATCTTTGATTAGCTTAGACTAGTGAGGGTGTGTATCATTTGGGTATGGGAAACTTGGGACATTGGTTGAGGTAAAAGTATAATTTTTATATTTGTTAAAACTATTGGGAATTGGGCACATATTCATGCACTATATATAAAACCATATGCGTTGATACATTTGTATATACTTTAAAAAAATGATGAAGAAAAAAGAAAAGAACATATATATATATATATATATATATATATATATATATATATATATATATATATATAAGAAAAAAATATAGAAAAAGAAAAAAAGAGAAAAAAAAAATAAAAAGGGGACAAAAACGCCCCAAAGTAAAGTTCAATAAAAATCAATGCATATGGAATGTTAATTAAAGAGAATCCATGAATATGTGAAAAAAGTGGGAATCATAGGTAGCTAGGCATTGTATTAGAATTGTATAGGTTGTTATATGTGTTAGGTGAGAGCTTAGGCTAATCAAAGATGCAAATTTCAAGCTAACTTGACCATATGCATCCTTACCTTTACCCTAGCCCCATTACAACCTATGAATAAGTCCTCATGATGAATGTATTCATGTGGTGCACGGAATCGTGATCTCGAACTTTTCTCACAACTCCGCGCAACTAACCAGCAAGTGCACTATGTCGTCCAAGTAATAAACCTTACGTGAGTAAGGGTCGATCCCACGGAGATTGTCGGCTTGAAGCAAGCTATGGTCATCCTTGTAAATCTCAGTCAGGCGGATTCAAATAGTTACGAGGTTTTGATAATTAAATGATAAATAAAACATAAAATAAAATAAAGTTACTTATGTAATTCATTGGTGGGAATTTCAAATAAGCGTCTGGAGATGCTTTGTTGCTTCTGAACCTCTGCTTTCTTAGTGCCTCCTTCCAACCATGTGTGCTCCCTTCCATGGCAAGCTGTAGGATCCTCTCAGTGAAAATGGTCCTCTACGGTTTTTGCACGGCTAATCAACTGTCGGATTTCTCGTCTCGGATGAAAAATACCATGCACAGCTACCACATGGCTAATCATCTGTCGGTTCTCGCTAGCGTTGGAATAGAATCTATTGATCCTTTTGCACACTGTCACTTGCACCCAACATTCGCAGGTTTGAAGCTCGTCACAGTCATTCCTTTCCGGATCCTACTCGAAATACCACAGACAAGGTTTAGACTTTTTGGATCCCAGGAATGGCTGCCAATTATTCTAGCCTTTACCACGAAGATACTAATCTCACAGACTCAGTCCGTGTATTAGATATCCAAGAGAGTATACTCCAGCTATCGTCCAATGACTACGTTGAACATCATGTAGACCGCTTTGTGGTTGTCAGGCACGCGATCTTGGCTAAGCGAGTAACGAAGATTGGGTAATTGTCACGAGTCACCCCTTCATTTTGACTTAACTGAATTAAGTATGAGAGTATAGCTTGGAGAAGAAGTAGGCGTGAATTGAATAGAAAAAATTAGTAATTACATTAATTCATGAAGAACAGCAGAGCTCCACACCTTAATCTATGGGGTGTAGAAACTCCACCATAGAAAAAACATAAGTGAAAGAGGTCTAGGCATGGCCGTGAGGCCAGCCTCTAAACGTGAACAATGGTCAAAAGATAAACATCAGATTCTCTCAAAGTCAATAATAAAAAGTGCTATTTATACTAAACTAGTAACTTAGGTTTACAGAAAATAAGTAACTAAGTGCAGAAATCCACTTCCGGGGCCCACTTGGTGTGTGCTTGGGTTGAGCCTTGAGCTTTACAGGTGAATAGGTTGTTCCTGGAGTTAAACGTCAGCTTTGGTGCCAGTTTGGGCTTTTAACTCCGATTCCGGTGCCAGTTTGGGCGTTTTACGCCAAGATGTTTTAGGCTGTCTTTGAACACCAGTTTGGGCCATCAAATCTCAGGCAAAGTATAGACTATTACATATAGCTAGAAAGCCCATGATGTCTACTTTCCAATGCAATTGAGAACGCGCCAATTGAGCTTCTGTAGCTCCAGAAAATTCACTTCGAGTGTAGCAGGGTCAGAATCCAACAGCATCTGCAGTCCTTTTTATGCCTCTGAATCAGATTTTTGCTCAGGTCCCTCAATTTCAACCAGAAAATACCTGAAATCATAGAAAAATACACAAAATCATAGTAAAGTCTAGAAATGTGATTTTTGAATAAAAAATAATAAAAATATAATAAAAAGTAATAAAACATACTAAAAACTATGTAAAAATAATGCCAAAAAGGGTATAAATTATCCACTCATCACAACACCAAACTTAAATTGTTGCTTGTTCCAAAGAAACTGAAAACAAAATAGGATAAAAAGAAGAGAAAATACAATGAATTCCAAACTTATCAATGAAGATTAGCTTCAATTAGATGAGCGGGACTTGTAGCCTTTTTGCTTCTGAACAGTTTTGGCATCTCACGTTATCCTTTGAAGTTCAGAATGATTGGCATCTATAGGAACTCAGAATTCAGATAGTGTTATTGATTCTCCTAGTTCAGTATGTTGATTCTTGAACACAGCTACTTTATGAGTCTTGGCCGTGACTCTAAGCATTTTGTTTTCCAGTATTACCACTGGATACATAAATGCCACAGACACATAACTGGGTGAACCTTTTCAGATTGTGACTCAGCTTTGCTAGAGTCCCCAGTTAGAGGTGCCCAGAGCTCTTAAGCACACTCTTTTTTTGCTTTGGACCACGACTTTAACCACTCAGTCTCAAGCTTTTCACTTGACACCTTGATGCCACAAGCACATGGTTAGGGACAGCTTGGTTCAGCCGCTTAGGCCAGGATTTAATTCCTGTGGGCCGTCCTATCCATTAATGCTCAAAGCCTTGGATTCTTTTTACCCTTGCCTTTTGGTTTAAAGGGCTATTGGCTTTTTCTACTTGCTTTTTCTTTTTCTTTATCTTTTTTCTTTAATTTTTTTTTGCCATTTTTTTCTTTTTTTTCTTTTTTCGCAAGCCTTGCTTTTTTACTACTTTTTCTTGCTTCAAGAATCAATTTTATGATTTTTCATATTATCAATAACATTTCTCTTTTTCCATTATTTTTTCAAGAGCCAACAATTTTAACATTCATAAACAACAAATTCAAAAATATGCATTGTTCAAGCATTCATTCAGAAAACCAAAAGTATTGCCACCACATCAAAATAATTAAACTAATTTCAAGATAGAATTTGAAACCATGCACTTCTTGTTCTTTTGCAATTAAAAATATTTTTCATTTAAGAAAGGTGAATGATTCATAGGACATTCATAACTTTAAGACATAGACACTAGACACTAATAATCATGTAATAAAGACACAAACATAGACAAAACATAGAGCATATAATTCGAAAAATAGAAAAATAGAAACAAGGAAATTAAAGAACGGGTCCACCTTAGTGATGGTGGCTAGTTCTTCCTCTTGAAGATCTTATGGAGTGCTTGAGCTCTTCTATATCTCTTCCTTGCCTTTGTTGCTCCTCCCTCATGGCCCTTTGGTTTTCTCTAATTTCATGGAGGAGGATGGAATGCTCTTGGTGCTCCATCCTTAGTTGTCCTATGTTGGAACTTAATTCTCCTAAGGAGGTTGATTTGCTCCCAATAATTTTGTAGAGGAAAGTGCATCCCTTGAGGCATCTCAGGGATTTTTAGATGAGGAATTTCCTCATGCTCTTGTTGAGGTCCATGAGTGGGCTCTCTTGTTTGCTCCATCCTTTTCTTACTGATGGGCTTGTCTCTTTCAATGAGGATGTCTCCCTCTATGACAATTCCAGCTGAATTGCATAGGGTACAAATAATATGAGGGAAGACTAACCTTGCCAAAGCAGAGGGCTTAACCGCCACCTTGTAGAGTTCTAAGGATATGATTTCATGAACTTTTACTTCCTCTCCATTCATGATGCTATGGATCATGATAGCTCGGTCTATTGTAACTTCAGACCGGTTGCTAGTAGGAATGATAGAGCGTTGGATGAACTCCAACCATCCCCTAGCCACCGGCTTGAGGTCAAGCCTTCTTAGTTGAACTGGCTTGCCTCTTGAGTCTCTCTTCCATTGAGCTCCTTCCACACAAATGTCCATGAGGACTTGGTCCAACCTTTGATCAAAATTGACCCTTCTAGTGAAAGGGTGAGGATCTCCTTGCATCATAGGTAAGTTGAATGCTAACCTCACATTTTTTGACTGAAATCCAAGTAATTTTCCCGAACCATTGTGAGCAAATTCTTTGGTTTTGGGTTCATACTTTGGTCATGGTTCCTAGTGATCCATGAATTAGCATAAAACTCTTGAACCATTAAGATTCCGACTTGTTGGACTGGGTTGGTGAGAGTTTTCCAACCTCTTCTTTGAATCTCATGTCGGATCTCCGGATATTCACTCTTTTTGAGCTTGAAGGGGACCTCAGGGATCACCTTTTTCTTGGCTACAACTTCATAGAAGTGGTCTTGATGGACCTTTGAGATGAATCTTTCCATCTTCCAAGACTCGGAGGTGGAAGCCATTGCCTTCCCTTTCCTCTTTCTAGAGATTTCTCCGGTCTTAGGTGCCATTAGTGGTTATGGAAAAACAAAAAACCGGAGCTTTTTCCACACTAAACTTAGTAGGCTTGCTCGTTGATGGTGATCCAATGGTGTATTGGTAAAGATTTTCCTCAATAAAACTGCGTTGCAAGTATAGCTCTACCAACAACAATCCTCGGGCATCAAATTTAGAAGAGGGAATTAGTTGTGACAAGCTCAACCCCAATAGAAATAACCGAAGTATTCAAACCTCGGGTCATCTCACAAGGAATGGGCAAACATGTGCTTCAACATTGGTTAGAAATTCGGGGTTGTGAGTTATGAGCATAAAAATAAATAGAAATCTTAACAAGCAAGTAATCTTTGATTGCAAGAAACTAATTCAATCAACTAAGCAAGATATGAGTGATTTCAAACTAACAAAGTAACATTCAATATGATTCTATTCTAAGCTAAACAAGTAACTATAACTAAGGCAAGTGATTGGGAATTTTGGTTTTCAAGTATGAATAATAAAAGCAACTCTTGGCTAGGCATGGGAATTGGGGTCACCATCCTTGTCTAATAACCATATCATGACAATTACGAGAAACCAAACTCATTAAGTCTACTTCTATACTTGAAGTACGTCAAATGGTTTGGTCAACATCAATCCATAAGTTCTAACCTCACTACTAATTGACTTAGTAGAAGGTTAGCGTCAATGGTTATCAAATTGACCACTAAGGGCTCCCAAATCATCAAATCCATCAGACCCAATGACTCAAGTTTATCCAATTCCCTTGGCCTAGGCCAAGAGTAAAGAGAACTAATCCATAATCAAAGTAAATATTTCATCAAACACGTGGTAAGCATTAACAAAAGACATGTTCAAAATAGCAATTAAATTGAAATCAACAAGTACCCACTAACAATTATCAAGATACAATTATCCAAACAACACAATTAAACATAGAAATCATCAATATAACATCAACAAGCCAAGATTCACAACATTCATGAAATAGGTATAAAATGACAATTGACAAGAATTCATGAAACTATCACAAGATATAAGCAAAATTATACTAGGAAATTCAAATTGAACAATTAAAACTAGTAATTAACAAGATTCAATTCACGATTCAACAAAGGAAGATCAAATTAAAACTAGATCTAGAGAGGAACAAGGGTTTCTCTCTCTAGAAGAACAAAGAACCCAAAAACTAGCTAAAATTATGTCTTAGTGTAAAATGGTTGATCCCCCCCCCTTTTTCCCTAGCATCCTTGGGTCTTTTCCATTCAGAAACAGCTTGAAATTGGGCCTGATGAGCCTCAGAAATTGCCAGGCACAATTTTCTTTAATGAGGTCACGTGCAGCTTCCCACGCATGCGCGCCATGCGTGCGTGCGCGCCGATTGCTTTTGCGATCTACGCGTGCGCGCCAATTGCGCGTGCGCGTCGATATGCGTCCATCCTTGCGCGCCGCTTCTAATCAACCTCATCCACGCGTGCGCGTGGAGTCCGCGGTTGCGCCAATGCTGCCTTTTTCCAAAATTTCAAGTCTTCATGTTCCTCCCTTTTGTACATGCTTTCTTTCTCTCTTCTAGGTCATTCCTACCCTATAATTCCTGAAATCACTCAACAAATACATCACGGCATCGAATGGCAATAGAAGAGGATTAAAATATGACAATTTTGAGGCAAAATAAGCATGTTTTTCATCATGGGGCAATATTAGGAAGTGAACACAAAACCATGCATTTCTTGTGAATAAGTGTGAGAAATATTGACAAAACCCCCCAAATTCTACACAATATAAACCACAAAATTGGAGTTTATCAAATCTCCCCACACTTAAACCAAGCATGTCCTCATGCTTAAAATAAAAAAGACCAAAGATTATGGTGAGATAGGGTTTATGAAATGCAAACTACCTAAGTGGATGCATGCAACTAATGTAAAATCATCTATGTACTTGGTCAAGAGTAAATCTATCCTCCAAGAATACATGTGAGCATATAAGGTGAAAATAGTACGTAATTCATGAATCCTACCAAATTGAACATCACTAAGGGGTGCATATGACTTGCTAAATGAACGCTTGTGACAGCCGGGAACAAAGAATTAAGCATCGAACCCTCACCGAAAGTGTATCCGCTCTATTCGCTCAAGTGTATAGGGTTCGTCGCTCAATCTTCTCCTAATCATGCTTTCCAAGATTTGTCTTTCATCTAACAATCAACAATTACTTAATGCATGCTTACAAGTATCACGAGGTCTTATTCATGGGTTGTAACAGGGCTAGGGTGAAGGTAAGGATGTATATGGCCAAGTGAGCTTAAAATTTGAGTCCTTGATTAACCTAGGATCCCACTAGACACATAGAGCAACCTATACAACTATAATACATTACCTAGCTACCCTTGAGTTTCACTTTTTTTTTTGGCATACTCATGCATTCTTTTTAATTCACACCCATATGCATCGTTTTCTTCATTACTTTGTGTTGGGGTTTCTTTGTCCCCTTTGTTGCTTATATTATTATTTTTTTAATTATTATCCCCTTTTCTTGGGGCCTTGTGAACAAAAGTTTCAATGCATATAGTCCAATCATTCAATGCATGAATATGTTCCCAAATCCTAGAATTTTCAATTACACTATAATTACACACCTATATATCTACCCAAATTTCCCAAGTATACCCTAATTAAATGATACACATCCTAACTTACCTAAGCCAATCAAGGATCCAAATTTAGGGACATTCATGGTTTTTCTCTTAGGGTTGTTGATGTGCTCTATTTAAGAACAAAGAAGGGTTTATTATGGGCTCAAAATTGGTTAGCAATGGTAGATAAGAGGGTTAAAGCCATTTGGGGAAAAGTGACTATTGAAATGATGGCCTCAATCATGTAAATGCATTCATACACAAGGTAATGGACATATAGAATCAGACAAAGCAAGGATCACAATCATAGAGAGAGAGATATGCACACAAGAATGGAATTACTGGTTAGAAGATGTAACCATGCAATAGGCTCAAAACTTTCATGCTTGTGTTCTTAGCTCAATCACTATGTTCCAAAATACATTCTTAAAGCAAGTTTACTGCAAAAATTTTCAAAAATTTGGTAGGGTACCCCAAAACACAGTTTCTTGGAAAAGAAGTTATTGTTTTGACCAAGTAACTCTATAGAAACTAACTATCATGCAAGGAATATTTACAGCAAAACTAACTACACATGCAATATTCTAACTACTAAGCAAAAAATAAATAAATCCATGGGTACTGAAGGGAAGAGATTGTTACCCATGGAGATCGGTCCTTCGACCTCCCCACACTTAAAAATTAGCACGGTCCTCCGTGCTACGAACAATGCACAAAGGGCCGTCGGGACAGGAACCGTCACTATCCTCTCCTTCAGAGCTTCCATCACTCGGGTTTGAGGTGGATGTGAATATTTCGGATTCCTCCATGCTAGGGGTAACACAATGCAGAAGCTTCTTGATGTAAGTATATCGGCGTTGATTGCGCCGCTCATATCTATCAAGCTTCCGGTGAAGATCTTCTATCCTTTGATATGTGGATCTTTGCCGTGGTGGTGATGATGAAGTGGAAGGAATAGTAGGTGGAAGGGCTAGGTCAAGGCTCAGGTTGTTCATGGGAAGATGTAAGTATTTTCCGGTTGGGACCATATCGCCCTTAGCCGGAACTATAATCTTTCTGTCCTTTGCTTCCCAAGGAATACCCGCAGCAGCAACTAAATCAAATACCAATGCTAGAAATGGTAAATTACCCCGGTCGTGAACTTGACTCATCGCTTGCTTGACAAGAAGCGGAATGTTCACTGGCTTCTCCGTGAGAACACACCAAACAAGCAAGGCGAGGTCTGCCGTGAGGGACGACTTGTGGGTACTAGGTAGCACATAGTGAGATAGGATCTGGGCCCAAGCTCTAGCTTCCACAGTGAGGAAGCGAGCGTCAATGCTCTTGGGCCTCATCCGGAGCCGACCTTAGATCCAAAATGCCTCTGGGTCAACAATGACTTGAAGGATCGAGTCCCAATCAAATCTAAACTTCTCTCGCTGGCATAAGATTTCTTGGTAGCCATCCATGTCACTTGGCACCGGTAGGACATTAAGCACTTGCTAAATAGCCTCTTCCGAAACTGGGACTTGCTTGCGGTGCATGTATACCGATTGAAGAGAGGAGAGATGGTAGTTAGTGTAGAACTCTTCAACCCAAGAGAGGTTGATTTCCCTTCGTTTCCTCAAAAGGAACTCCCATCCTCGTCGTTCAATGCGGGGTAAAATACAAGGAGCAACCTTATCCGGCGGAGCAAGTAGATGCTCGGGATGATAGTTCCGCACAGCTTTGGAGGGGAACATAAGTTCACAGAAGCGGTTGGGGAACCTTGAAGAATCTTTCGCCGGCTTGCTCTTTTCCTTCTCATCGATAGGAGCGGGTGTCTTCGCTTTCTTAGGTAAAGATCCGGCTCCCCATGAAGAGTGTGCCTTAGAAGTGGATCTTTGAGGTGCCCTCTTTGCGGCTGGTTTTCTTGGAGCTTTCGCCTTGCCTTTCGCGGTGGCCATCCTGAGAAAAGAGGGGAAACAGGAAAACATTAAACCCAAAGTATCATTTTAATAAAAACATGCAAGTGAAGGATAGTAATCATAAAGACATGGGTCACAACACTTGGCATGGGATGCAAGAGGAAGTAAAGCATGCAGTGGCATGAGAGGAGTAATCTCAAGCATCCATAATAAAGAGCAAGTCATATTCAATGAGTATCTAATTAGCAAGCAAAGTGGACTCAATGTGTGTAAAGGATAACAAGTGAATGAGGAGAAGCATCCAATTGAAAGCACATTGTCAAAAGAAACTAAAATGGTATTCATGCATTTCTTCAAACACTTGGTGTGCAATTATTAAGCAAAGAGTAATTATGAGATACTGAGTCAATTCAAAGCCCAAAATGGAACATCAATCATCACATAAACATCACACATTGGCAAAGATAAGAAAAAAAATGACAAAAGATCTATTAAAGCAAATTTAACTCAATTCAACATCCATGGAAAAATAAGGAAAAAGGAAAAGTAAGCAAACAAAAAAGAACAAGAAACATCATCATGTAAGTAAAAGAGAAACTAAGTAAAGCAACCAGAAGCATCTAACTAGAAGAAATAATGCAAAGAAAATAAAAGAAAAGAAATAAAAGAAGTGAAACCTTGAGAAATATAAGAGAACAAGGTTGAATCTTCTTTTCTGAAGATGAGAAAGAAAATAGGAGAAGTGTAGTGCCACCGGAAGAGGTGGTTGTCGCCGGTGAGTGGCCGGAGACAGTGGTGTGGATTGTGGAAGAAGAAGAAGAAGAAGAAGAGGGGTGTGATGGAGGAAGAAGAAAAGGAGAATTAAAAAAAAAGAAAAGGGGTTGAGAGAGGGGAAACAGAACAGGGCGCGAAGTTATAAAACTGATTCGCGCAACTGGCGCGAGCGCACAGTGCGCTGGCGCGTCGGTGAGGGTGTTAGCAAGGGACGCATGCACAGAAGTGGCACACACGCATGAGGGGAGTTGTGCCTCTGGCACAGAAGTGGCACAAAGTTAGCATCAGTCTCTGGATTTTGTACGAGAATTGGTGAATGGCGCAGGCGCACAGACGCACACCTTGCGCGGACGCGTACCTGAGAGAATTCGTGTTTGGCGTGGGTGCGCACAACGCGCGAACGCGTCAGTTTTGGCATAAGGTTGACCCAAATGTGGCACAACTCTCTGGTTTTTGTACCAGGGAGTCCAGATATCACCATCGGCGCGAGCGCGCACAGTGCGCTTACGCGTCGATGGTGAAATTGCAATGGTGCGCGCAGGCGGCAAGTACGCGGATGCGTGAGTGCCTGGCGCGAGTTGGGCACGAAATGGGCATAACTCTCGGGTATTTGGCCCAAGAGGTGGAATTGCGCCACCGGCGCCCGAGCGCACCGTGCGCTGGCGCGTCGGTGCCCATTTTTCATTTTTCTATCTTTATTTTTCAGTATAACAAGACCTATTCTAACACATTCTTGGTAAGTGCTTAAGCTAGTAGCCAAAGAGAATTCTTCACAATATCATTCACAATCCAAAACATAACATTCTCCCTACTTCACTACTTCATCCATACCAAAATGAGGAAAACTACATTAACATTCTAACTATCTAACAAGAAGAATAAAACTAACATTCCTATGCTATTAATCAATCATCAAGAAATCACAAAATTCACAAGAAATTGAAGGTTACAAATGAGATGGTATAAATAAGGAAGATTTTACCACGGTGGGTGCCTCCCACCTAGCACTTTTCTTTAACGTCCTTAAGTTGGACGGTCCTTTTCTTAATCTTCTTCTCTCCTTGGTGCATCCTCCAATAGGTACACCTCTAGCTCTTTTAGGGGCTTGTAACCATGATACTTCTTCACTCTATGTCCATTCACTTTGAAAGTTGCTTCACTCTTGGGATCAAACAACTCCACCACTCCATATGGCTTTATCTCCTTCACCTTGAAAGGTCCTTCCCATCTAGAACGGAGCTTGCCAGGCATAAATCGAAGCCTTGAGTTGTAGAGGAGGACTTCATCACCTTCTTGAAAGTCCTTCTTCCGGATGTGATGGTCATGAAATGCTTTGGTCTTCTCTTTATAGATCCGAGCATTCTCATATGACTCGTTCCTCAAACACTCAAGCTCCTCTAGTTGTAGCTTCCTAGCTTTACCCGCTTTGGCTAAATCCATGTTGCACTGCTTTACCGCCCAATAGGCTCAAGGCTCAATCTCCACCGGAAGATGGGATGCCTTACCATAGACGATCTGGAAGGGACTCATCCCTATCAGAGTCTTGTAGGCCGTTCTATACGCCCATAGTGCATCTCCTAACCGAAGGCTCCAATCCTTTCTTTGTGGATTGACCACTTTCTCCAAAATCCTCTTAATTTCCCGGTTGGACACTTCCGCTTGTCCATTTGTTTGCGGATGATAAGCAGTAGCAACCTTATACGACACTCCATAGCGCTTGAGCAATGCTTCTACCTTCCTATTACAAAAGTAGGATCCTTGGTCGCTCACGATTACTCATGGCGACCCGTAATGGCACACAATGTGATTCCTAATAAAAGAAACAACGGCATTGGCGTCGTCAAAGCGGGTAGGTATGGCCTCCACCGACTTTGATACATAGTCAACCGCTAACAGAATATACAGATACCCACTAGAGTTGGGAAACGGTCCCATAAAGTCAATACCCCATACATCAAATATCTCACAGAACAACATAGGTTGCTGAGGCATTTCATCCCTTTGGGATGTGTTTCCCGACCTCTGACACTGATGGCAAGACACACATAACCGGTTAGCATCCTTGAATAAGGTTGGCCACCAGAATCCACAATCCAACACTTTTTTAGCGGTCCTTTGTGGGCCAAAGTGGCCACCACATTCGGACAAATGACAAGCTTCAAGAATTGGTTGGGTTTCAGATTCTGGGATACATCTTCGAATCACTTGGTCCACGCCTCTCTTCCACAAGTGAGGGTCATCCCAAATATAGTATTTGGAATCACTCCTCAACTTGTCCCTTTGGTTTTTCGAAAAGTTGGGAGGGAAGATTTTCGCAACCAAGTAGTTCGCCATTGGGGCAAACCAAGGAAAGATATCCGACACAGCATGCAAACTATCCAATGGGAATGAGTCATCGATTGGAAATAGATCAAATTTTAAATTCTCAATGCGGTTTAAATGATCTGCAACTAGGTTTTGAGATCCACTCCGGTCCCTAATCTCAATGTCAAATTCTTTCAAAAGCAAGATCCAACGTATGAGTCTAGGCTTTGACTCCTTCTTTATTAATAAGTACTTTAAAGCTGCATGAATCATGTATACCACTATTTTTTACCCTAGCAAATAAGATCTGAATTTATCTAGAGCATGAACAATAGCTAAGAGTTCTTTTTCAATAGTGGTATAGTTGGATTGTGCTGCATCTAGTGTCTTAGAAGAGTAAGCAATGACATAAGGGAGTTTACCATCGCGCTGTGCAAGAACGGCACCTACAGCATGGTTTGACGCATCGCACATTATCTCAAATGGCAACGTCCAGTTGGGGCCTCACACAATTGGTGCCGTGGTAAGAACTCTCCTTAGCTCTTCAAAAGCTTTCACGCATTCACTATCAAACTCAAAATCCAAATCTTTTTGGAGTAGGCGCGACAATGGCAAAGCAATCTTGCTGAAATCCTTGATAAAGCACCTATAGAATCCTGCATGTCCCAAAAACAAGCGGACCTCCCTCACAGATGAGGGGTGAGATAAAGTGGTGATAACATCGACCTTGGCCGGGTCTACAGAAATGCCTTCATGAGATACTACATGTCCTAACACTATGCCTTGTCGTACCATAAAGTGACATTTTTCAAAATTTAAGACAAGGTTAGTGTCAACACATCTAGCTAAGACCTTGGCCAAGTTCTCCAGATAACAATCAAATGAAGTACCGTAAACGCTGAAGTCATCCATAAAGACTTCCAGGCAATTCTCCATTAGATCGGAGAAGACACTCGTCATACACCGCTGAAAAGTAGCAGGTGCGTTACATAGTCCAAATGGCATCCTTTTATAGGCAAAGGTGCCAAACAGACAAGTAAACGTGGTCTTCTCCTGATCTTCCGGAGCAATATGTATCTGAAAGTAACCAGTAAATCCATCAAGAAAGCAGTAGTGAGATTTACCTGCCAAGCGGTCTAGCATCTGATCGATAAAGGGTAAGGGATAATGGTCCTTCCGTGTAGCGGTGTTCAGTCTTCTGTAATCAATACATACTCGCCATGCATTTTGTACTCTTTTAGTGACCATTTCACCATCGTCCTTCTTGACCGTTGTGATGCCCGACTTCTTAGGGACAACTTGAACTGGGCTCACCCACTCACTGTCGACTATTGGGTATATGATACCCGCATCCAGTAATCTGGTGACCTCTTTCTTCACTCTTCACTACATCGAGGATGGTCGAGTTGAGCCTCCTTTGTGGTTGCCTAACCGGCCTAGCTCCATCTTGGAGATATATCCTATGCATGCACTTGCGGGGGTCAATTCCCACAATATCTGCTAGGCTCCATCCTATTGCTTTCTTGTACTTTCTTAGAATATCTAGGAGTCTTTCTTCTTCTTCACTTGAAAGCTCAATAGCAATAATGACCGGAAACCCTTGGTTGTCCTCTAAGAAAACATACTTCAAATGAGATGGAAGGGGCTTCAGTTCACTTTTTACTTCAAGCTAGGGCTCCTTTTCATCAAGCTCATGGAGTTCATTCTTGACAACTTTCTCATGTTTATCCTCTTGGTCATCCGTCTCCTCAACTTTCTCATGTTTATTTTTTTCTTTTTTTTGCCATTTTTTTTCTCGCAAGCTTTGTGTTTTTCACTGCTTTTTCTTGCTTCAAGAATCAATTTTATGATTTTTCAGATTATCAATAACATTTCTCTTTTTTCATCATTCTTTCAAGAGCCAATAATTTTAACATTCATAAACTTCACTATCAAAACTATGCACTGTTCAAGCATTCATTCAGAAAATAGAAACTACCACCACATCTAAGTAAATGAGACTACTCTAAAAATTAAACTCAAATTCTCATGCACTACATCTGTTCTTCTTTCTTTTTGATTTCAAGCTCAGTGGGCAATATATGAGACATCTTTCAGAATTAAAGCACTTAACAGAAAATTAAACTAGAACATATGAATCTACTAATAAAGGATCATGCAATAAACAAAACAAAGTAGCAGGAAACCAGAACATAACATAATAAAAGCGGGAAGGAAAAAAATGAAAGGAACTCAACCACCTTAGTTATCCGAAAGGTCCTTTGTGAAGATGATTCGCCTCCCTTTGGTGCCATAAGAATAGACAGAAAACCCTATAAGCGAAGCGTCAACATCAAACTTAAAGGTTTGCTTGTCCTCAAGCAAAGAAGAACTGAAAATAAAAAGAAACAAATATTATACTGAAATAAGAATAAAAGGATAAAAGAACAAGAAAGAATTAGGATTTGGGAGAGAGAAAAAAAATTAAAAAAAACTGGCAGCGAACTGGTGGAGGTGTGCGGCGCAGGTGATGCGTACGCGTACGGCACGCGTACGAGTGGGTCGCGAGATTTTTTTAATGACGCGGAAGCGTCAGGCATGCGTCTGCGTGCCCTGGGTTTTGTGCGATTCGCGCGAAGCCAGCCGCGCGTACGCGCAACTCTCTGTAACTTTTTATTTTTCTCGCACCCCTAGATGACGCGTACGCGTCAGCGACGCTTGCGCGTCGGGTGCTTCTTTTTTTTTTTCCGGCTCCTGTTCTAAAATAGCTATATGATCAGAAAATTAGTAAGAACTTAATAAAAATCAAATAAGTAAGAAAACTACTACTATAAAAAATAACTAAGGATACGAAATTATCGGGTTGCCTCCCGACAAGCACTTCTTTAACATCACTAGCTTGACGGTCAGCTCCTCTAAGGAGGGGGATCATAGGTGCTCAGCTCTTCACCCCTTACTTTGAACTTCTTTCCTGTGTCTTTATAAATTAGCTCAATATGCTCCAGAGAGAGGATTTTGTTTACTGTATAAATCCATGCTGGAGTTTTAGTCAACACCACCTTCATTCTTGGGGAGAAACCTTCAGTGGGGATCTTTTTATTTCACCATCCCCTGGATATTTTCTTCTTTTTGGGAACCTCCTCCTTGGTGGATGATGCATTTCCAATACCATATACTTAGGTTTGATGTCAGGAGGAATTTTACTGATTGTCACCAAAGGAGGTTTGAGTTGCAGACTCTGCTGTGCATCATCAGGGGGTTCTTGAAGGTTTGGATCAATAAGCTCAGCCTGCATCCACCTCTCTCTTTCATCTGTTAAATGTATATCTTTGAAGACATGAAAGAATAGTTGCTCATTATGCACACCATTGGTTTTGACAGTGTTACAAATCCTCAAGAAAGTAGACAAGTGTTGGTTCGGATCTTCAAGTGGTCCTCCTCCATAAGAGCAGTTATTTTGAACCAAGGTGATGAGTTGTGGCTTCAGTTCAAAGTTATTTGCATTAACATTTGGGGTAAGAATGCTACTCCCATAGTGTCTAGGATTTGCAAATGTGTAGGAGGCCAAAACTCTTCTCTGTGGTGGATTGTTGTTGTTATTGGCTGCTCCTCCTGGTGGATTTGTTGGGTTTGTTGAGTGTTCCTCTATATCTTGGAACTCTTCTTCTGAATCCTCTTCTCCAACAATGCCTTTCCCTCTTTCAGCTCTTCTTAATCTCCTGAGGGTTCTTTCGTCTTGTTCAAAAAAGGTGGGTATAGCTCCCCTTGTCCCTGACATACAAACAAAACATAAAAATCACACAAAATCATAAAAGCAATAACACTTCAATCCATTGTTGGAGTGAAATTTTAGTTAGCTTAAGCAAAAATTCAAACAGTTAGTGTGTTAGTCAAAAGTTAAAGAAACAGAAAAGAAAAAGTGCTTGATCTAGATCTTCACTTCACTTAATCATTGTCAATCTAATCAATCCCCGGCAACGGCGCCAAAACTTGATGGATATTTTGGAAAATGAATTCCAACACCCAAAACTCGCCGGCAAGTGTACCAGGTCGCATCAAGTAATAATAACTCACATGAGTGAGGTCGATCCCACAGGGATTGAAGGATTGAGCAATTTTAGTTTAGTGGTTGATTTAGTCAAGCGAATCAAGTGTTGATTTGAGTGGTTTGTAATTGACAGAAGCTAAATTGCATGAATTATAAAGGGAGAGGGAAGAATTGCAGTAAATTAAAGAGAACAGAAAATAAAATTGCTGAATCTTAAAGAATAAGTAAATTAAATTGCAGAAACTTAGATTGCAAGAAATGTAAATAACTGAATCTTAAAGTGCAAGAAATATAAATTGCTTGAATTATAAAAGGAATTAGGAGCTGGGGTTGCAGAATTTAAACAAGCAGAAGTAAAAGACAAATTAACAGAGAAGTAGAAGATGAATTGAATTGATGTAGATCTCAAACAGAGAATTAGAAATGCTTGAAGAATTAAAACAGAAAGTAAATGTAACTTAATTACAGAAGTTAAAAGAGAAATTGAAGATCTCAGGAGTGGAAGAGACTAGAAAACAAGTCTAGATCTCAAATCCTTCCTTGATCCAACAAGAACAATTGCAAAAGAAAATGGAAAAGTAAATTGCAGATGAAAGCAGTAAACAGAATTTGAAATGTAAATCACAGTCCTTAGAATTATGCAGAAAGATAAACAAAGAGATCTCAAGGTGAGATTGAAACAGAATTTCTTCAATTCTCCACCCAAGACCCAAGATAAAAAGTAAAGAGTGCTCAAGCAAGAACAAGGAAGAAGAGAGATCAATTCTCCTTCCAAATTCTTCAAGATCCAAATTCAAAGAACAACTATAAAAATTACAAAATGAAAATTCTCCAAGAAGCAAAAAAGGTCCTCTCTAAATCAAACTAGCTTCTATTTATACACTTCCTATTTTTTGGATTTTAGAATTTGGGTGGGCTTTTTAATTTGGTGAAGAATTGAATTAAATTGGATTTTTAATTGAATTTTCAGCCAATATGTTGCTTGCTCCCAGTGGTGTGCTCTGCTCTTGTGGGGAGCGGAGCATCAATGCTTGTCTTTGGCCTCTTTATTGCGTGCCAAGGTTGGGTCCCTCAGGATAGCACTCTACTCTCCTTGAGAGCGTAGTATCAATGCTGCCTTGGTGTGTCTTGTGCGCTCCAATTCTTCCTGGCCGGGTCAAGTTGTGCGTGTCAAGCCTCCTTGGCCGTGTCAAGTCGCGCCTCATGCACCAAGGAATAAGGGAAGTAGCGCTCTGCTCTTGCCAAGAGCGTAGAACTCCCTTTTCTTTGGAGAGGTTTCAAGTTCGAAACCTTAGGGAGGCATTGCTGGCAATTTTTTTTTGTGAAGGAGACAAGGTTGGCGCATGGATTGACTGGGAGTGCCTTGGTTCGAATCCTTGCTGAGCCATTTTGTGCATTTTTATTTTGCCAAGCTTTGTAGTAGTGCTTCCTTCCTTTCCTTAGGTGCTTGGTTCAATCCTTGGGGCAAGCATTGGCAAACATTTTCCCTTGCAATTGTTTTGGATGGAGCCCGATAATGCTCTTGGCAAGAGCGGAGTATTATGCTTCTCCCCTTTCTCTCTTAGTTCAAAATTGTGCTCCGCTCTCAAGGGGGGCGTAGCATCCAAGCCTTGCTTCCTTGGTTCATTGTTGTGCTCCCTTACAGAGTGCTCCGCTCTTGGAGAGAGTGTTGTGCTTCCTCCTTCCATGTGCCATGCTTCCCTGTTTCTTTTGCTACACTTTTCTCTTCCTTGGGCCACGCTTCTTAGGCTACGCTTTCTTGTTTTCTTCTTTTCTTCACCTGTAAATAATCAAAACAACCAATCAAAGTATCACCAAATTCACAAGGTTTATAAATCATTTGAAAACCAATTAAATTTAGCTTAAACCTCGTGATTTAGTATCAATTAAGGGGTGATTGATTGATTCAAGGAAACCATTCAATTTCACTCCAAATTACTTACTTACAAGGCAAGAAAGTGCATAAAACCTAATAAAAACAAAGAAAAAGACTAGTAAAACTAGGCTAAGATGACTTGTCATCACAACACCAAACTTAAAACTTGCTTGTCCCCAAGCAAGCATTAAACCTAAGAGAAGATAGAATGAAATAGAGAAGTGTGCATGTCCTTATTAAGCAGATAGTTGAACTTGGTTCATGAGATTTTATGCAGATCAATAGTAGCTCATTTATTACTTGCCGTTAAATAAACAATGTTTCCTCAAGGGTTCTCTAAGGTTGCTGCTATAATGCCTTGCTTTTTGCTTACTTCCCTTGTTAGCTTTTTCCTTCTTTCTTTTGCTTAGAAAGCTTATTACTTATTGAAGGCTTGGTGGCAAATGTTACAGCAGTCTTTGGCTTAATTGCACTCAACATTCCTTCACCACAGACACATGGCTCACCTTTTTCTTCCTAAGATCATTGATGCCCAGCATCTCTTTGGATAACTAAGTGTTTTGTAGCTAGGTTTCTCTTTATTGTGGACTTTCAGTTGGCAATCTTAAATCAGTTGATCTAAGTGGCCAAGTTTTGAAATACTCCTTAGAACTTACTTGTCCAAGCATATCCTTGTAGAAAAACACCACAGGCATGTGTTCTAGGGTCCAAGCTATTGGTGTCTAGCCTTATTGTTTGTTTCTTTGCCACTTTTTGGCTTTTCTATTTCTTTTTCTTTCTGTTTTGATTCATTTTCAAGGGATTTTTATTAATTGAAGGATCATAGCAGCAACTAGCTTAAGCTTCAAGTAACATGTCATTATGCAGCAATTATTTTGTGAGCTAACAATTGAATCAAACACATACCACCACTAACTTTCATTCTAACTTTTGCAACATTGAACAATTACTTTTCTAAATCAAACATCTCTCTTTTATTCAAATAGCAAGGGGAACAAAACTAAATACTCAAGCTAATGAAGGATGACAATCATGCAGATAGCTTTTAAGCTAAAAATATATGCAAAACAAAGAACAATTGGAGGTATATCATGTTTCAGATATACACCTTCCTTATTTAATTTAAAATTATGAAAGAACTTCACCACCTTCTAATTGTCATGTCCCTGGTTATTGCTTGATTCTCCCTTCTTCTTCTTTCTCTTCCAGAGCTTGGAGTAGTCCTGAGTTTCTTCACTAGGGCACCTTCTATCCCAGATAGGATCTATAAGACCTGAGAGCCCAACTGCCTCCAATCTTTCATGTATTACCTCTGTGTAGTGATGAGACATGTCCTTCTGTCGGTCTATAAATTCTTGGCACTGCTCAAATGGTTTGATTTGTGGATCTAGTGCTGGCGTATTGTGGGTCAAATACTTCAACCTTGCTTGCATATTTTCATCATACTCTAATTGTTGCACATGTCTAACCTCTCCAATAGTATGATGAATGTTCTTCCACTGATACAAGTTGTGAGTATATTCCCCATATTTGGCTTGGGTCAGGAACATTTTGTCGTATGACTCTTGAAGATTTGTTGTTTGTTCTCTTTTCCCCTCAAGAATCTCGGCTTGAAATTCTTGTTGTTGGACCATCATTTGTTGCTGCCAGCTCTCTTGTCTCTCCTCCATTCTATGCTGCCAAGCTTCATTTTGCTCCCTATCTTTCAAATATTGCTCCCAGTGCTCTAGATATTGCTCATGTTGCATTGAATACTGCTCTTGTGCTCTCACATTTTGTTGTGATATTTCCTCAAGAGCTCTTTGTAGCTGACACATGTCTATGGCACTGTGAGCTTGCTCTTCCCCTTCCTCTAATCTTCTTCTCCTTTGTGGTCTTTCTTCTTGATCATCATCCTCATTAATTCATTCCATATTTCTCTTTGTGATTCCCGTCCCCTTTTTTACTTTCTTTGTGCCCTCATCTTCAAAGATTACTCCAGCTTTGTTGCATAGCCTTAGAATAGTGCTTGGATGACCAAGCGTAGTTGATTTATTTATGCTTTCAGCTATCTCTTGAATACTGTCGGCTATGAGTTGGGCAAGGTTGATTTCTCTCCCATGTAGGATATAGTATGTCAAGAGTGCTCGCTTGATTGTGACCCCTGAGGTGTTTCCAGTAGGGCGTAAAGATCTCCTTACTATCTCATACCACCCCTTGGCCTCAGGAATGAGATTTATTCTTTTCAATTGGCTTGGGACTCCTTTTGAATCTCTTTCCCAGTCTGTGTCTTCCAAGCATATCCCCTGTAAGATCTCATCAGGGTCATTCTCTCCCTGCAGTCTGGCCTCATAGCTGGGCTCTTCATAAGTTATGGTTCTCAACTTCAAGGCCCTTGTAATGGATGCTGGACTGAAATCTACTTCAACTCCTCTAACATAACTTTTGTAAGGGATGCTGTCTTCACTCTCTTTCACAGCATTTGCATAAAATTCTCTGATCATAACTGCACTAATCTTGGTGAGAGGATCGCATAGAAGATTCCACCTTCTTTCCCTAGTGATTTTCCTCATGATTGGGTATTCCCCATCTCTCAGCTCAAAACCCCTCTCATGAATGATGTGCTTTATTTTCATGAATCTATGATATTTTCTTTCAAGAAACTGAGATCTAAACTTCCTTATATCATAGGATGGGGGTTTGGTTACCATTGGTTCCTTCCCTTGTCTTCTCTTTGAACTTGATGAAGCCATGAATTCAATTAAAGGGAGGAGGCAGGGGTGGATTTGTGGTTGGTTGAGGTACCATTTTATAGTGTAAAGCGAACGAAGAAAGAAATGTTGCTGTTGAGAGGGGAGTAGGACGTGTTTAGGATTGCACAAGGTGGAACAAGGATTTATGATTGAAAGGAAGACTTGTAGGAACATGTGATGCAAGAAATGTCTCAACCTATTTATAGGCAAGGCATTAAAGCTTTAGACGAAGACCATACTTAAAGAGGGATTCGGTCATGACTTATGAAGGGTGAAGATTAAGTTGAACAACATAGTAACTTCATGAGATGAACGGCTTGCATGTTCTCTTGAGGATTGACAAGGATTCTCTTCCCATTGGTTGCATGAGGTTCATCCTCCAAGGTGACTAGCATGCATATTTTTGCTTTCCAAGGTAGGCACACCTTTCTAGGCACATGTGATCCTTCTCTCTTAGCTTGTCATAGCTGTGTCTTCATCTTGTCTTTACCTCAACCTTCTTTTTCCTAATTAAATCAAAATGGTAAGCTTTAGGACACAACTGTAGCACAGTGATGAAGTGGTGAATGCTTAGATTATTTATTATGTTTCTTAGTCATAAAAGATCAATTGTGTCCCTTACTTGGTGAACCAAGGTTTGGTGAACACCAAACTTGTCTCTTTCTAAGGGATTAATGTCAAGTGCAAGCAATTTATCACAATTGATACCTTCATCATAAGTTCTAATTTATTTTCTAATATAAATTCCTGAAATGAAACAATGTATGATTCATCTATGTATGACTTTGATTCTATGAACAAAAGTTAATTCTTCTGAAAATTGGTACATATGCAGACACCAAACTTAATGTTTGGTCATATACTTCATCGAAATGACTAAGCATATGATCTAAGAATGCTTGAAAAGCTGATTTTCTTATGTGCTGTCAAGCACACCAAACTTAGAAGTCTGGCATGTATTTCAAAAAAGTGTATGCATCTGTCATGTATGTCTAATAGAATTCAAAATCATGCTAAGGTGATCATAATTTACTGAATTTAAAAATGAACAAGAATCTTAAATCATGGGTTGCCTCCCATGGAGTGCTCTTTTATTGTCATTAGCTTGACATTGAACCCCTCTTTTATGGTGGTTGATGATTGTAGTGTCTCAGCTTGTCCCCCCTGACTGTGAGCTTCTTCTTTGTTCCTTGATGCTCAATTTCGGCGTGCTCAAGTGAGAGTATTTTGCAAATAGTGTAGTAGTCATTGACTTGTTGGTCTGTCCCCAACTGTTGATAGATCAACTGTACTTCATCACCCTTGGAGAACCCCTCTGTTGGAATCTTTTTGTTCTTCCAACCCTTTTTAGTCTTGTTCTTGTTTTTCTTCCTTCTTTTTGCTAATCCTCCTTCTTTAACAGTGGGCTTCACTTTAGGACTTTTCTTCTCAGTGGTTGACACTTCAATGTCTTCTTGAATTTTTTTATCACTCTGCACATTCTCTTTCTCTTTTTGCCCTGCTGTATTATCTATTTCTTGCTTTGGAAGGTAACTACTGGTCGTCTTGTTAATTCCTTCCTTCCACTGCAAGTTTTCCTTGTCAGTTTCCATGCAGTCTTTTTTTTCATCAATGAGCTGTGTTTCTGGAAATACATTCAGGATGACGCTTTCATCATGCATTCTGAGGGTCAACTCTTCTTGCTCTACGTCTATAATGGCCCTAGAAGTGGCCAAGAATGGTCTCTCCAGTATAATGGAATCACCTTCATCCTCATCTGAATCTAAGACCACAAAATCTGCAGGGAATATGAATTTGTCTACCTTGACTAGAAGGTTCTCAATCACACCCCTGGGACATATCACTGACTTGTCCACCAATTCTAAAGACATCTGTACTGGATTTACTTCCTCTATGCACAGCTTTTTCACTAGAGAGGAGGGTATCAGATTGATACTAGCCCCTAAGTCACACATTGCCTTGTTGATGATCATACTACCTATGGTACAAGGTAGAAAGAAACTTCTAGGATCTTCAAATTTAGGGGGGAGTCCTTTCTGGATTAATGCTCTGCATTCTTCAGTGAGCAGTATAGTTTCCTTCTCTTGCCAACTTCTCTTTTTGTTTATAAGCTCCTTCAAAAACTTGGCATATAGGGGCATTTGCTCTAATGCTTCAGCCAGGGGTATGTTGATCTCCAATTTCTTGAAGACTTCATGAAATTTAGGGAAGTGTTGGTCCTTAGTCTCCTTGTTGAACCTTTGGGGGTATAGCAATGGAGGTGTGAGGTTCACTCCCTGCCTGTGATCCTTGGTTGCTTCTTTTATTGCTTCCTTTGAGTTGTGTGGCTGTTCCTCCATTTCTTGAGCCTGCTTTGAAGTTTGCTTGCTTGCTGTTACATCCTCATCATTGGCTTCCTCTTTTTCAGCCTGTTTCTTGTCATTTTCCTTTGGCTTCTTGGTTGCTTCTTCATTTTTCACCAAGATCTTTCCACACCTTAGTTGTATAGCTTTACATTCCTCCTTTGGATTAGGAATGATGTCGCTTGGCAATGAGCTTGATGGTCTCCCAATGGCAATTTGCTTGGAAAGCTGCCCAATCTACCTCTTCATATTCTTCATGGAAGCTTCCTGGTTCTTTGTTGTCATCTCTTGGTGCTTCATCATTTTATCCATTAAGATCTCCAAGTTGGTGATCCTCTGAGAGTCTTGTGAGATTGGTTGGTTGTGGGGTGTTAAGGGTTGAGGGTAAGTGTTTTGATGGGTGGCTTGGTTATTGGCTGGATGATGGTTAGAGTTAGGGTAAGTGTTTTGTGGTTTTCTGTATGTGTTTTGGTTATTATTCTGCTGGTTGTTGTAGCTTGTGTTTTTCCAACTGTTTTGGTTTGAAGTCCTTTTCCATGGTTGTTGAGTTTGATTGTGATTGTCTCCCCATCTGAGGTTGGGGTGGTTCTTCCAGGAGGGGTTGTAAGTGTCACCATAAACTTCATTTGGCCCAGAATTTTGGTTGTGCATATACTGGACTTGTTCTTGCTGTTGGTCTTCACAAGCTTCTTCACCTTGCCCCCATGTGGTTGATGGTTGGCTTGTGTTGACTGCTGCAACTTGGAGGCTATCAATCCTTTTGGCTATTTGCTCAAATTATTGTTGAATTTGCTGCTGCATCATTTTGTTTTGAGCTAGGATTGAGTCCACTCCTTCCAACTCCATCACTCCTTTCCTTTGTGATGGTTAGCGTTGCCTTTGGTGAGCGAAGAAATATTGGTTGTTAGCCACCATATTAATGAGATTTTGGGCCTCCTCTGCAGTTTTCATGAGCTGCAAAGAGCCTCCAGCTGAGTGATCCAATGCCTCCTGAGATTTCAATGTCAAGCTTTCATAAAAATTCTGCAACCTGTCCCATTCATTGAAAATTTCAGGAGGGCACTTCCTGATTAGAGCCTTGTATCTCTCCCATGCCTCATAGATGGGTTCAGTGTCCATTTGTGTGAATGTTTGTACTTCAGTCTTCAACCTAATAATCCTTTGAGGTGGGTAAAATTTGGCAAGGAACTTGCTCACTAGATCATCCCAATTGTTGATACTATCTCTTGGAAAAGATTTCAACCATTGAGTAGCTTTGTCTCTGAGAGAAAATGGAAATAGCAGTAGCTTGTAGCTGTCAGGATACACACCATTGGTTTTGACAGTGTCACAAATCCTCAAGAAAGTAGATAAGTGTTGGTTCGGATCTTCAAGTGGTCCTCCTCCATAAGAGCAGTTATTTTGAACTAAGGTGATGAGTTGTGGCTTCAGTTCAAAGTTATTTGCATTAACATTTGGGGTAAGAATGCTACTCCCATAGTGTCTAGGATTTGCAAATGTGTAGGAGGCCAAAACTCTTCTCCGTGGTGGATTGTTGCTGTTATTGGTTGCTCTTCCTGGTGAATTTGTTGGGTTTGTTGAGTGTTCCTCCATATCTTAGAACTTTTCTTCTGAATCCTCTTCTCCAACAATGCCTTTCCCTCTTTCAGCTCTTCTTAATCTCTTGAGGATTCTTTCGTCTTGTTCACAAAAGGTGGGTATAGCTCCCCTTGTCCCTGACATACAAACAAAACATAAAAATCACATAAAATTAGAAAAGTAATAACACTTCAATCCATTGCTGGAGTGAAATTTTAGTTAGCTTAAGCAAAAATTCAAACAGTTAGTGTGTTAGTCAAAAGTTAAAGAAACAGAAAAGAAAAAGTGCTTGATCTAGATCTCCACTTCACTTAATCATTGTCAATCTAATCAATCCCTGACAACGGTGCCAAAAACTTGATGGATATTTTGGAAAACGAATTCCAACACCCAAAACTCGCCGGCAAGTGTACCAGGTCGCATCAAGTAATAATAACTCACATGAGTGAGGTCGATCTCACAGGGATTGAAGGATTGAGCAATTTTAGTTTAGTGGTTGATTTAGTCAAGCGAATCAAGTGTTGATTTGAGTGGTTTGTAATTGACAGAAGCTAAATTGCATGAATTATAAAGGGAGAGGGAAGAATTGCAGTAAATTAAAGAGAACAGAAAATAAAAGTGTTGAATCTTAAAGAACAAGTAAATTAAATTGCAGAAACTTAGATTGCAAGAAATGTAAATAACTGAATCTTAAAGTGCAAGAAATATAAATTGCTTGAATTATAAAAGGAATTGGGAGCTGGAGTTGCAGAATTTAAACAAGCAGAAGTAAAAGACAAATTAACAGAGAAGTAGAAGATGAATTGAATTGAAGTAGATCTCAAACAGAGAATTAAAAATGCTTTGAAGAATTAAAACAGAAAGTAAATGTAACCTAAATACAGAAGTTAAAAAAGAAATTGAAGATCTCAGGAGTGGAAGAGACTAGAAAACAAGTCTAGATCTCAAATCCTTCCTTGATCCAACAAGAACGATTGCAAAAGAAAATAGAAAAGTAAATTGCAGAAGAAGTGGGAGATGAAAGCAGTAAACAGAATTTGAAATGTAAATCACAGTTCTTAGAATTATGCAGAAAGATAAACAAAGAGATCTCAAGGTGAGATTGAAACAGAATTTCTTCAATTCTCCACCCAAGACCCAAGATAAAAAGTAAAGAGTGCTCAAGCAAGAACAAGGAAGAAGAGAGATCAATTCTCCTTCCAAATTCTTCAAGATCCAAATTCAAAGAACAACTCTAAAAATTACAAAATGAAAATTCTCCAAGAAGCAAAAAAGGTCCTATCTAAATCAAACTAGCTTCTATTTATACACTTCCTATTTTTTGGATTTTAGAATTTGTGTGGGATTTTTAATTTGGTAAAGAATTGAATTAAATTGGATTTTTAATTGAATTTTCAGCCCATATGTTGCTTGTCCCAGTGGTGTGCTCTGCTCTTGTGGAGAGCGGAGCATCAATGCTTGTCTTTGGTCTCTTTGTTGCATGCCAAGGTTGGGTGCCTCAGGATAGCGCTATGCTCTCCTTGAGAGCGTAGCATCAATGCTGCCTTGGTGTGTCTTGTGTGCTCCAATTCTTCCTGGCCGTGTCAAGTTGTGTGTGTCAAGCCTCCTTGGCCGTGTCAAGTCGCACCTCATGCACTAAGGAATAAGAGAAGTAGCGCTCTGCTCTTGCCAAGAGCGTAGCACTCCCTTTGCTTTGGAGAGGTTTCAAGTTCGAAACCTTGGGGAGGCATTGCTGGATTTTTTTTCTTTTTGTGAAGGAAACAAGGTTGGCGCATGCATTGAGTGGGAGTGCCTTGGTTCGAATCCTTGCTGAGCCATTTTATGCATTTTTATTTTGCCAAGCTTTGTAGTAGCGCTTCCTTCCTTTCCTTAGGTGCTTGGTTCGATCCTTGGGGCAAGCATTAGCAAACATTTTCCCTTGCAATTGTTTTGGATGGAGCCCGATAATGCTCTTGGCAAGAGCGGAGCATTATGCTCCTCCCCTTTCTCTCTTGGTTCAAAATTGTGCTCCGCTCTCAAGGGGAGCGTAGCATCCAAGCCTTGCTTCCTTGGTTCATTGTTGTGCTCCCTTAGAGAGTGCTCCGCTCTTAGAGAGAGTGTTGTGCTTCCTCCTTCCATGTGCCATGCTTCCTTGTTTCTTTTGCTACACTTTTCTCTTCCTTGGGCCATGCTTCTTAGGCTACGCTTTCTTGTTTTCTTCTTTTCTTCACCTGTAAATAATCAAAATAACCAATCAAAGTATCACCAAATTTACAAGGTTTATAAATTATTCAAAACCAATTAAATTTAGCTTAAACCTCATGATTTAGTATCAATTAAGGGGTGGTTGATTGATTCAAGGAAACCATTCAATTCCACTCCAAATTACTTACTTACAATGTAAGAAAGTGCATAAAACCTAATAAAAACAAAGAAAAAGACTAGTAAAACTAGGCTAAGATAACTTGTCATTACTTACCCACTTTGACCAAGATATTTTCCACTAATCCGTATGCAGGCTTCATAGATTTGTCTACCATCTGTAATGCTATCTTTGTGGGTTGTGCCTCTTGGATCTGCAGCTTCTTCATCACAGACAAGGGCATTAAATTGATGCTTGCTCCCAGATCACATAACGCTTTCTCAAAGGTTGTGCTCCCAATGGTGCATGAAATTTGAAAGCTCCCTGGATCTGGCATCTTCTTTGGTAAGTTATTCTGAATGATGGCACTGCATTCTTTAGTCAGGACCACTGTCTCATTTCCCTTTAAAGGCTTCTTCTTTGACAACAGCTCCTTCATGAACTTGGCATAGAGAGGCATTTGTTCCAAAACCTCAGCAAAAGGAATATTGATTTGCAACTTTCTGAAGACTTCCAAGAACTTTGAAAACTGCTTGTCCTTGGTCTCCTTTTGAAGTCTCTGAGGATATGGAATTTTAGGCTTGTACTCGGGAGCCTTTGACAAAGTAGGATAAGTGTCAAGAGAGTCTGGGAATGGGTTGTCTGCACGCTTTGGAGGGGTGTGCTCCACTTCTCCCTTCTTCTCTTCTAGAGCTTCCTTTTCAACTAGCTCTTCATTGGCCTTAGTCTCAGAGCCAGATACTTTACCACTTCTCAATTGAATAACCTTGCAATCTTCTCCTGGGTTCACCACTGTATCCTCTTGAAATGTACTTGCAGACCTCTCAAGTATTTGCTTGCTCAGTTGGCCCACTAGCACCTCTAAGTTTCTAATGGAGGCTCTGGTTTCCTGCATAACTTGTGCTTCCATACTTGCCACTTGTCCACTTATCAAAGTGATAGCCTTGCATTCCTCTCTTAGATTTGGAATTGTGTTACCAGGAAGGCTATTAGTGGTCCTCTGATCAATTTCAGTGACTTTTGTGGCTAATTGACCCATTTGAATCTCCAGGTTCTTGATGGATGCTCTGGTTTCCTGTCAAAAACCTGTCAATATTACTTCCAAATCATTGTTCTGCTGGAAACCACCCTAAGAACTATTGTTGAAGTTCTGAGGTCTCTGAGGTTGGTCCCTCCATCCAAAATTTAGGTGATTTCTCCATCCCTGGTTGTATGTCTTAGAGTATGGATCATTGTTGGGATTCCTAGGACCACTCCCCATGTAATTCACCTGTTCAGAAAAAGGTTGAGCATAATCATAATTATCATTTTGTAAAAATTACCTATTATGTCATAGGATATTTCTTGTGGTGAATTTTGTGTGTTGATAGCTGAGGCTTGCATGCCACCCATCTGTTGAGTAAGTAGATTTATTTGCTGAGACATCAGCTTGTTCTGAGCAAGAAGAGCATTAACAGCTTCTACTTCCAACACGCCTCTCTTCTGAGGGGTCTCAGAGTTCACAGGATTTCTGTTAGATGAGTATAAATATTGGTTGCTTGCAACCAATTCAATCAGCTCAATAGTCTCCTCTGGTGTCTTTTTCTTGTGCAGTGAACCGCCTACAGAAGTGTCTAGGCTCATCTTGGACATCTCACCCAAACCTTCATAAAAGATATCTAGTTGGGTCCATTTGGAGAATATGTCCGGAGGGCATTGCCTAGTCAGTAGCTTGTATCTCTCCCAAGCTTCATAAAGAGTTTCACCCTCCTTCTGTCTGAAAGTCTGAACCTCCAACCTGAGCTTAGTCAGCTTCTTTGGTGGAAAAAATTTAGTGAGAAATTATGTAACAACTTTTTCCCAAGTATTCAGACTCTCCTTTGGTTGGAAATCTAACCACAGCTTTGCTTTATCCCTCAGAGCAAACAGGAAGAGCATGAGTTTGTACACCTCTGGGTTCACTCCATTTGTCTTCAAAGTATCACAAATCTGCAGAAAATCAGATATAAACTGATTTGGATCTTCATGAGGAAGTCCATGATATTGGCAGTTTTGTTGCACCAGGGTGACCAATTGTGGCTTCGACTCAAAGTTGTTTGCAGCTATATGAGGCACCACAATGCTTTTTCCATAAAGATCTGCAGTAGGGGCAGAATAAGAGCCAAGCACTCTCCTTTGTTGCTCATCCCCATTCGGATTTGCCACATTGGCATTAGCATTATTGTTAGGATCCATAGTGGACTCTGTAGCCTTGTAAAGTCTTGCTTGTTGCAAACGCCACCTGAAAGTTCTTTCAGGTTCAGGATCAAAGTCTAAGAGATGTTCTTTGTCTCTGTTCCTGCGCATACACAAATAGAAAACAAGAGAAGATGGGACTCTCTACGTCAGAGTGTAGAGAAGTCCCTGTGAGGTAACCTGTGTAAAGAAATAAAATAAAAATATTAAATAAATAAACAAAAAAATTGAAAATTTCAATTAAAATTAAGACAAAAATTTTGAAATTATTAAGCCAAAAAAAAATAAAAATAAAAAAAATTAATTAGAGAACACCAAACTTAATTTTAGAAATTAAGAAAAATATTGGTATTATTTATTTATTTATTTAAATTTTTTTTAAATAATAAAATTAAAATAAAATAAAAAAATGGATACGGTATAAAGGGAACGGGGGAAAGTAAACGAAAAGGAAAAAGAAAAAAAATAAATAAATAACGTAAAGGAGAAAAAAAATTAACGTAAAGGAAAAAAAGAAAAAAATAACGTAAAAAAATGCAAAATAAAAATTAATAATAAAATATATATATATATATATATATATATATATATATATATAATTATCTAATCTAAGCAATCAAACAACGAATAATTATTAATCACTATCAATCCCCGGCAACGGCGCCAAAAACTTGGTGTGGAATTTATAACCCACAAACTAACCGGCAAGTGCACCGGGTCGTACCAAATAATACCTTACGTGAGTAAGGGTCGATCCCACGAGGATTGATGGATTAAGCAACAATAGTATTTGATAGGATTAGTTAGACAAACAGAAAATAGCGTTCGGAAGTTCAAAAGCATTAAAAAGTAAATTTAAAGTTGAAGACAGACAGGTGAATAGATGAGGAATAAAATATGAAGAAACAGTTAAGGTTTCAGAGTTATCTATTTTCCGGATTGACTTTTCTTATTATTTTATTTTAATCATGTAAGATCTAATTTATGACAACTATATGTGACTAGACCCTAATTCCTTAGACCTTTCTAGTCTCCTCTAAAATTCATCAACAGCCAATTCCTTGGTCAATTAATTCCAATTAGGGGGTGAAGTTCAATTCTAGTTATATGCCACAGAAATCCTAATTACCCAAACATAAAAGGATTATATGTCACGTATCCTATTAAATCCAGATAAATTAGAAATTTAGGAGAATATGTTTTCAAGCTGTTGTTCAAGTAAAGAGCTTTTCCAAGTTATACAAGAACGCATTTAAAAAGAGGATCATACTTCCGTTCCATCCAAATTCATAAAATAAAGAACGAAAACAATTTTTAAATATAAATCCATACATAAATTAAAATAGAAAAAATAATAAAATCAATCCATACAAATAGACAGAGCTCCTAACCTTAACAATGGAGGTTTAGTTGCTCATGGTAAAGAGAAAATAAGGATTCAGGTAAAATGTACTGAGTTCCAATCTGATGGATCTGAATCCCCTTTTATAACTAATCCCCTTTTTTGCACGTTACGCATGTCACACGTACGCGTCGGTCACGCGGACGCGTCGCTTTGCAAATCTTCAAATCACGCGTACGCGTCAGTCATGCGTACGCGTCGCTCCTCGCTGCCATCACCTTTGATTCTTGTGCTGCAGAAACTCCATCAAATCCAGCCGAATGCTACCTAAAATAAACAGTATTGCACAAAACTCAAAATAGCATCCATAGTGGCTAAAATATAATTAATTCTTAATTAAACTCAACAAATTACATGCAAATTTACTAGGAAAAAATAGGAAAGATGCTCACGCATCAGTAGCATAACTTGTTGCGGTCTTCTTCTTGGACTTTCGCTACCACTTCATCAATTACGTCACATCGGAGCATGGAATGTTCTTCGGGAGGATGTTTCATGGCTTCCTCTAAATTGAACTTGATAGTCTTGTCTCCAACCTCAAAGGAATATGTGACGGTGAAGGCATCTAACTTGAATTTAGAGGTCTTGAGGAAGGGTCTACCAAGTAGAACAGAAGATGAGCTTCTATTTTCTGTTGGGGGCATTTCAAGGATGTAAAAGTCAACCAGAAAAACCAAATCCTTGATCGCCACAAGTACATCTTCCACTATTCCCATCACTGTGATCACACTTTTATCAGCTAAGGCAAACCTCGCCGCCGACTTCTTTAATGGAGCTAAATTCAATCGCACATAGATAGAAAGTGGCATGATGCTTACATAAGCTCCCAAGTCACACATACAATCATGAAAAGTGTGTCCACCAATACAACAAGACACTAAGCAAGGTCCAGGGTCACCACATTTCTTTGGAATAGGTTCCATCAAGGAAGAAATTGAACTACCTAAGGATAATGTCTCCAATTCTCCTATCCTATCTTTGTGTGTACACAAGTCTTTCAAAAATTTTGCATACTTCGGAATTTGTTGAATAGCATCAAGAAGGGGTATGGTAACCTCAACCTTCTTGAACACTTGAAGCATGTTCAAATCAAATTCTGGTATCTTCTTTGCTTTCTTCACCATGGAAGGGAATGGAATAGGAATGGACTCGTCCACTATAGCTTTCCTCTTGGGTTCCTTGAGGTTTACTCCTTCTTCTTCATGCCTTTTGTCTCCCACCTCTTCTTCATGTGTAGCTTCAACAACCATTTCTTCCTCATGAATGTCTCCCATAACCTTTGGAGGTATCTCCTCTAATGTAGTTCCCGACCCTAGAGTGATGGCGTTGAGACCGCTCTTTGGGTTTGGTTGGGGTTGGGATGGAAGGTTGGAAGAACTTGAGGGTTGGTTGGTGTTGTTGTTGGGAGTTGGTGTTTGGTTGGACATGGTCATCTTTGAGAGCATGTTGGTGAGGTTAGCCAATTGAGCACACAAGGCATCGAATTGAGCCTTGTTGCTTTCATCTCACTTCTCCATGGCGACTCTAAGCTCATCAACTTGATTGTTGGAAGATGGAGGAGTTTGGTTTTGATTTTGTTATCTATGATGTGGTGCTTGGTACTTGGTGTAGTTGTTTTGGTTTTGGTTGGAGTGGCTGATGAGCGGATAATTTATACGCTTTTTGGCATTGTTTTTAGTATGTTTTTAGTAGAATCTAGTTACTTTTAGGGATGTTTTCATTAATTTTTATGTTAAATTCACATTTCTGGACTTTACTATGAGTTTGTGTGTTTTTCTGTGATTTCAGGTATTTTCTGGCTGAAATTGAGGGACTTGAGCAAAAATCAGATTCAGAGGGTGAAAAAGGACTGCTGATGCTGTTGGACTCTGACCTCCCTGCACTCAAAATGGATTTTCTGGAGCTACAGAACTCAAAATGGCGCGCTTCCAATTGCGTTGGGAAGTAGACATCCAGGGCTTTCCAGCAATATATAATAGTTTATACTTGTTCAAGTTTAGACGACGCAAACTGGCGTTCAACGCCAGCTCTCTGCCCAATTCTGGCGTCCAGCGTCAGAAACAAGTTGCAAAGTGGAGTTCAACGCCTAAACTGGCACAAAAGCTGGCGTTCAACTCCAAGAATGACCTCTCCACGTGTAGACTTCAAGCTCAGCCCAAGCACACACCAAGTGGGCCCCGGAAGTGGATTTATGCATCAATTACTTACTTCTGTAAACCCTAGTAGCTAGTTTATTATAAATAGGACTTTTTACTATTGTATTAGACATCTTTGGATTATCTTTTAATCTATTGATCACGTTTGGGGGCTGGCCATTCGGCCATGCCTGGACCTTCATTACTTATGTATTTTCAATGGTAGAGTTTCTGCACTCCATAGATTAAGGTGTGGAGCTCTGCTGTTCCTCAAAGATTAATGCAAGGTACTACTGTTTTCTATTCAATTCATCTTATTTCGCTTCTAAGATATTCATTCGCACTTCAACCTGAATGTGATGAACGTGACAATTATCATCATTCCCTATGAACGCGTGCCTGACAACCACTTCCGTTCTACATTAGATTGAATGAGTATCTCTTAGATCTCTTAATCAGAATCTTCGTGGTATAAGCTAGATTGATGGCGGCATTCATGAGAGTCCGAAAAGTCTAAACCTTGTCCGTGGTATTCCGAGTAGGACTCTGGGATTGAATGACTGTGACGAACTCCAAACTCGTGAGTGCTGGGCGTAGTGACAGACGCAAAAGGATAGTAAATTCTATTCCAATATGATCGAGAACCTCTAAGATGATTAGCCATGTAGTGACAGCGCATCGGACCATTTTCACAGAGAGGAATAGGATGCAACCAACGACAAGGGTGATGCCTCCAGACGATTAGCCGTGCTGTGACAGAGCATTTGGACCATTTTCCCGAGAGGATTGAAAGTAGCCATTGGCACCGGTGACATCCTTACATAAAGCCAGCCATAGAAAGGAGTAAGACGGATTGGATGAAGACAGCAGGAAAGCAGAGGTTCAGAGAAATGAATACATCTCCATACGCTTATCTGAAATTCTCACCAATGATTTACATAAGTATTTCTATCCTTATTTTAGTATTAATTTCGAAAATTCCATAACTATTTTATATCCGCCTGACTGAGATTTACAAGGTGACCATAGCTTGCTTTATACCAACAATCTCCGTGGGATCGACCCTTACTCACGTAAGGTTTATTACTTGGACGACCCAGTGCACTTGCTGGTTAGTTATGCGAAGTTGTGAAGATATGTTTAGACCATGGTTCTGTGCATCCGTTTTTGGTGCCATCGCCAGGGAATCAATTTTGAACAATAATTCACAACCTGAGTAACAATTTCGCATACCAAGTTTTTGGCGCCGTTGCCGGGGATTGTTCGAGTTTGGACAACTGACGGTTCATCTTGTTGCTTAGATTAGGTAACTTTCTTTTTGTTTTCTTTTCAAAAAGTTTTCAAAAATCTTTCAAAAATTTCTCCTTTGTTTTCGAAAAAAAAAATGTTTTCAAAAATATATTTTTCTTCAAAATTTTTAAGAATGAATTCTAGTGTTTCATGAAGCAGGTTGAAGCCTGACTAGCTATAAAGCCATGTCTAAATTCTTTTGGACTGAGGCTTCCAAACCATCAGCATAGAGGCAAGTTACTTTGATAAGTAATGAGCAGTATATTCTCTGATGTTATATGCTAAAGCTTGGCTGGCTATTAAGCCATGCCTAACCCTCAGATTGGAGCTTTAGACTAAGAATGCTAGATTCCTGGAATTCATATTAAAAATTTTGGAGTCCTTATTTTTGTTTTTCAAATAATTTTCGAAAAAATACAAAAAAATTAGAAAATCATAAAAATCAAAAATATTTTTTGTGTTTCTTGTTTGAGTCTTGAGTCATGTTATAAGTTTGGTGTCAATTGCATGTTCATCTTGCATTTTTCCAAAAAAATTCATGCATTCATAGTGTTCTTCATGATCTTCAAGTTGTTCTTGGTAAGTCTTCTTGTTTGATCTTTGCATTTGCATGTTTTGTGTCTTTTCTTGTTTTTCATATGCATTCCTGAATTCTTTAAGTCTAAGCATTAAAGAATTCTAAGTTTGGTGTCTTGCATGTTTTCTTTGCATTAAAAATTTTTCAAAAATGTGTTCTTGATGTTCATCATGATCTTCATAGTGTTCTTGGTGTTCATCTTGACATTCATAGCATTCTTGCATGCATTCATTGTTTTGATCCATAACTTTCATGCATTGCGTCATTTTTCTTGTTTTTCTCTCTCATCATAAAAATTCAAAAATCAAAAAAATATCTTTCCCCTTTTCTCTCTTAAAATTTCGAAAAGTAGATTTGATTTTTTCAAAAATTTTTAAAATCTAGTTGTTTTTATGAGTCAAATCAAATTTTCAATTTAAAAAAATCTTATCTTTTTCAAAAATCAAATCTTTTTTCAATTTTTTTTAGTTATTTTCGAAAATTTCAAAAATAATTTTCAAAAATCTTTTTCTTAATTTTACATCATATTTTCGAAAATAACATCATCAATTAATGTTTTGATTAAAAAATTTCAAGTTTGTTACTTACTTGTTAAGAAAGATTCAAACTTTAAGTTCTAGAATCATATCTTGTGATTTCTTGTGAATCAAGTCATTAATTGAGATTTTAAAAATCAAATCTTTTTCAAAAACTAATTTCTATCATATCTTTTCAAAAATATCTTCTTATCTTACTTTTTTCAAAAAAGTGATTGCAAAATATCTTTTCTAACTTCCTAACTCCTTATCTTTTCAAAATTTGTTTCAACTAACTAACTAACTTTTTGTTTGTTTCTTACCTTTTTCAAAACTACCTAACTAACTCTCTCTCTCTCTCTCTAATTTTCGAAAAAAATCTTCCCTCTTTTTCAAAATTTCTTTTTAATTAGACTAATTATTTTATTTTTTATTTGAATTTTCGAAAAACTAATAACCTTTTTCAAAAACTATTTTCGAAAATCGCTAACTCTTTTTCAAAAATTATTTTCGAAAATTCTCTCCTCCTCTCATCCCCTTCTATTTATTTATTCATCTACTAACACTTCACTTCATCTCACATCTCTGCTCTTATCATCACCTTTGTGTTTGGATTCTTCATTCTTCTTCACCCCTATTCCTTTTCTTCTTCTACTAACAATAAGGAACCTCTTTACTGTGACATAGAGGATTCCTCTTCTTTTCTTTTTCTCTTCTCTTTCTTATGAGCAGGGATAAAGAAAAAGGCATTCTTGTTGAAGCTAATCCAGAACCTGAAAGGACTCTGAAGAGAAAACTAAGAGAAGCTAAATTACAACAATCCAGAGACAACCTTATTGAAAATTTCGAACAAGTAAAGGAGATGGCAGCCGAACCCAACAACAATAATGTAAGGAGAATGCTTGGTGTCTTTACTGCACCTAATTCCAATTTACATGGAAGAAGCATCTCCATTCCTACCATTGGAGCAAACAATTTTGAGCTGAAACCTCAGCTAGTTTCTCTGATGCAGCAGAACTGCAAGTTTCATGGACTTCCATCTGAAGATCCTTTTCAGTTCTTAACTGAATTCTTGCAGATCTGTGATAATGTTAAGACTAATGGAGTAGATCCTGAAGTCTACAGGCTCATGCTTTTCCCTTTTGCTGTAAGAGACAGAGCTAGAATATGGTTGGACTCTCAACCCAAAGACAGCCTGAACTCTTGGGATAAGCTGGTCACGGCTTTCTTAGCCAAGTTCTTTCCTCCTCAAAAGCTGAGCAAGCTTAGAGCTGATGTTCAAACCTTCAGACAGAAAGAAGGTTAATCCCTCTATGAAGCTTGGGAAAGATACAAGCAGCTGACCAAAAAGTGTCATTCTGACACGCTTTCAGAATGGACCATCCTGGATATATTCTATGATGGTTTATCTGAGCTATCAAAGATGTCATTGGATACTTCTGCAGGTGGATCCATTCACCTAAAGAAAACGCCTGCAGAAGCTCAAGAACTCATTGACATGGTTGCTAATAACCAGTTTATGTACACTTTTGAGAGGAATCCTGTGAGTAATGGGACGCCTATGAAGAAGGGAGTTCTTGAAATTGATACTCTGAATGCCATATTGGCTCAGAATAAAATATTGACTCAACAAGTCAATATGATTTCTCAGAGTCTGAATGGAATGCAAGCTGCATCCAACAGTACTCAAGAGGCATCTTCTGAGGAAGAAGCTTATGATCCTGAGAACCCTGCAATAGCAGAGTTAAAATACATGGGTGAACCATATGGAAACACCTACAATCCATCATGGAGAAATCACCCAAATCTCTCATGGAAGGATCAAAAGCCTCAATAAGGCTTTAATAATGGTGGAAGAAATAGGTTTAGCAATAGCAAGCCTTTTCCATCACCCACTCAGCAACAGACAGAGAATTCTGAGCAGCATCCATCTAGCTTAGCAAATTTAGTCTCTGATCTATCTAAGGCCACTGTGAGTTTCATGAATGAAACAAGGTCTTCCATTAGAAATTTGGAAGCACAAGTGGGCCAGCTGAGTAAAAGGATCACTGAAATCCCTCCTAGTACTCTCCCAAGCAATACAGAAGAGAATCCAAAAGGAGAGTGCAAGGCCATTGAATTAATTACCATGGCCGAACCCACAAGAGAGGAGAAGGACGTGAATCCCAAGGAGGAAGACCTCCTGGGACGTCCAGTGATCAATAAGGAGCTTCCCTCTGAGGAACCTAAGGAATCTGAGACTCATCTAGAGACCATAGAGATTCCATTGAACCTCCTTATGCCATTCTTGAGCTCTGATGAATATTCCTCTTCTGAAAAGAATGAGGATGTTACTGAAGAGCAAGCTGCCAAGTTTCTTGGTGCAATCATGAAGCTAAATGCCAAATTATTTGGTATTGAAACTTGGGAAGATGAACCTCCCTTGTTCACCAATGAACTAAATGATCTGGATCAACTGACATTGCCTCAGAAGAGACAGGATCCTGGAAAGTTCATAATACCTTGTACCATAGGCACCATGATCTTTAAGGCTCTGTGTGACCTTGGTTCAGGAATAAACCTCATGCCCCTCTCTGTAATAGAGAAACTGAGAATCTATGGGGTGCAAGCTGCTAAAATCTCATTAGAGATGGCAGACAATTCAAGAAAACAGGCTTATGGACAAGTAGAGGACGTGTTAGTAAAGGTTGAAGGCCTTTACATCCCTGCTGATTTCATAGTCCTGGATACTGGAAAGGAAGAGGATGAATCCATCATCCTAGGAAGACCTTTCCTAGCCACAGCAAGAGCTGTGATTGATGTAGACAGAGGAGAATTGATCCTTCAATTAAATAAGGACAACCTTGTGTTTACAACTCAAGGATCTCTCTCTGCATCCATGGAGAGGAAGCAGAAAAAGCTTCTCTCAAAGCAGAGTCAACCAAAGCCCCACAGTCAAACTTTAAGTTTGGTGTTGGGAGGCCACAACCAAACTCTAAATTTGGTGTCAAACCCCCATATCCAAACTCTAAGTTTGGTGTTGGGAGGTCTCAACAAAGCTCTGCACATCTGTGAGGCTCCATGAGAGCCCACTGTCAAGCTAATGACATTAAAGAAGTGCTTGTTGGGAGGCAACCCAATGTTTATTTATCTAATTTTATTTTTTTTCATGTTTTCTTAGGATCATGATCATGTGGAGTCACAAAATAAACGAAAAATTTAAAAACAGAATCAAAAACAGCGGAAGAAAAATCACACCCTGGAGGAAGCACCTGTCTGGCGTTCAACGCCAGAACAGAGCATGGTTCTGGCGCTGAACGCCCAGAACAAGCATGGTTCTGGCGTTCAACGCCAGAAATGGGCAACAAATGGGCGTTAAACGCCCAAAATGGGCACCAACCTGGCGCTGAACGACCAGAGTTGTGTGCAAGGGCATTTTACATGCCTAATTTGGTGCAAGGTTGTAAATCCTTGAACACCTCAGGATCTGTGGACCCCATAGGATCATCTCAGGATCTGTGGACCCCACAGGATCCCTACCTACCTCCACTGACTCTCTTCTCTCTTCTCAATTATCCTCTATTCCCAATAAACACTCTTCCCCAAAACCCTTCACCTATCACCTCCATCTCTCTTCCCTATTAACCCTTCACCACTCACATCCACCCACTCTTCCCCATAAACCTACCCAATAAACTTCACCTACCTTCAAAATTCAAATCAATTTCCCACCCAAACCCACTCATATGGCCGAACCTTAACCCCCCCTCCCTTCCCTATATAAAGCCTTCCATTCTTCCTCATTTTCACACAACACAACCCTCTCTTCTCTTCTTGGCCGAAACACACCTTCCCCCTCTTCTCCATCTTTTCTTCTTCTTCTTCATCTAATTCTTTATTTTCTTGCTCAAGGGCGAGCAATATTCTAAGTTTGGTGTGGTAAAAACATAAGCTTTTTGTTTTTCCATTACCATTGATGGCACCTAAGACCGGAGAATCCTCTAGAAAAGGGAAAACAAAAACTTCCACCTCCGAGTCATGAGAGATGGAAAGATTCATCTCCAAAGCTCATCAAGACCACTTCTATGATGTTGTGGCCAAGAAGAAGGTGATCCCTGAGGTCCCTTTCAAACTCAAAAGAAATGAGTATCCAGAGATCTGACATGAAATTCAAAGAAGAGGTTGGGAAGTTCTAACAAATCCCATCCAACAAGTCGGCATCCTAATGGTTCAAGAGTTCTATGCCAATGCATGGGTCACCAAGAACCATGATCAAAGTAAGAACCCGGATCTAAAGAACTATGTTACAATGGTTCGGGGGAAATACTTGGATTTTAGTCCGGAAAATGTGAGGTTAGCGTTTAACTTGCCTATGATGCAAGGAGATGAACGCCCCTACACTAGAAGGGTCAACTTTAATCAAAGGTTGGACCAAGTCCTCATGGACATATGTGTGGAAGGAGCTCAATGGAAGATTGACTCCAAAGGCAAGCCGATTCAACTAAGAAGATTGGACCTCAAGCCTGTGGCTAGAGGATGGTTGGAGTTCATCCAACGCTCCATCATCCCCACTAGCAACCGATATGAAGTTACTGTGGATCGGGCCATCATGATCCATAGCATCATGATTGGAGAAGAAATAGAGGTTTATGAAGTCATCTCCCTTGAACTCTACAAAATAGCCGAAAAGCCCTCTCCTGGGGCAAGGCTAGCTTTTCCTCATCTTATCTGCCATCTATCTTACTCAGCTGGAGCTTCCATAGAAGGAGACATTCACATTGAGGAAGAGAAGCCTATCACTAAAAAAAAGATGGAGCAAGCAAGAGAGCCCATTCATGGAGCTCAAGAGGCACAGGAAGCTCATCACCATGAGATCCCGGAGATGCCTCATATGCATTTTCCTCCACAAAACTATTGGGAGCAAATCAACACCTCCCTAGGAGAATTAAGTTCCAACATGGGACAACTAAGGGTGAAACATCAAGAGTACTCCATCATCCTTCATGAAATAAGAGAAGATCAAAAAGCAATGAGGGAGGAGCAACAAAGACAAGGAAGAGACATAGAAGAGCTCAAGGACATCATTGGTTCCTCAAGGAGGAAACGCCACCATCACTAAGGTGGACTTATTCCTTGTTCTTACTTTCTCTGTTTTTCGTTTTCTCTATGTTAAGTGCTTATCTATGTTTGTGTCTTCATTACATGATCATTAGTAGTTAGTAACCTTGTCTTAAAGTTATGAATGTCCTATGAATCCATCACCTCTCTTAAATGAAAAATGTTTTAATTCAAAAGAACAAGAAGTACATGAGTTTTGAATTTATCCTTGAACTTAGTTTAATTATATTGATGTGGTGACAATACTTTTTGTTTTCTGAATGTATGCTTGAACAGTGCATATGTCTTTTGAAGTTGTTGTTTAAGAATGTTAAATATGTTGGCTCTTGAAAGAATGATGACTAGGAGACATGTTATTTGATAATCTGAAAAATCATAAAAATGACTCTTGAAGCAAGAAAAAGCAGCAAAGAACAAAGCTTGCAGAAAAAAAAATAAAATAGGCGAAAAAAAAATAGAAAGGAAAAAAAAAAGCAAGCAGAAAAAGGCAAAAGCTCTTAAAACCAAGAGGCAAGAGCAAAAAGCCAATAACCCTTAAAACCAAAAGGCAAGGGCAAATAAAAAGGATCCCAAGGCTTTGAGCATCAGTGGATAGGAGGGCCTAAAGGAATAAAATCCTGGTCTAAGCGGCTAAATCGAGCTGTCCCTAACCATGTGCTTGTGGCATGTAGGTGTCAAGTGAAAACTTGAGACTGAGCGGTTAAAGTCAAGGTCCAAAGCAAAAAAAGAGTGTGCTTAAGAACCCTGGACACCTCTAATTGGGGACTTTAGCAAAGTTGAGTCACAATCTGAAAAGGTTCACCCAATTATGTGTCTGTGGCATTTATGTATCCGGTGGTAATATTGGAAAACAAAGTGCTTAGGGCCACGGCCAAGACTCATAAAGAAGCTGTGTTCAAGAATCATCATACTGAACTAGGAGAGTCAATAACACTATCTGAACTCTGAGTTCCTATAGATGCCAATCATTCTGAACCTCCATGGATAAAGTGAGATGCCAAAACTATTCAAGAGGCAAAAAGCTACAAGTCCCGCTCATCTGATTGGAGCTATGTTTCATTGATAGTTTGGAATTTATAGTATATTCTCTTCTTTTTATCCTATTTGATTTTCAGTTGCTTGGGGACAAGCAACAATTTAAGTTTGGTGTTGTGATGAGCGGATAATTTATACGCTTTTTGGCATTGTTTTTAGTATGTTTTTAGTAGAATCTAGTTACTTTTAGGGATGTTTTCTTTAGTTTTTATGTTAAATTCACATTTCTGGACTTTACTATGAGTTTGTGTGTTTTTCTGTGATTTCAGGTATTTTCTGGCTGAAATTGAGGGACTTGAGCAAAAATCAGATTCAGAGGGTGAAGAAGGACTGCTGATGCTGTTGGACTCTGACCTCCCTGTACTCAAAATGGATTTTCTGGAGCTACAAAACTCAAAATGGCGCGCTTCTAATTGCGTTGGGAAGTAGACATCCAGGGCTTTCCAGAAATATATAATAGTCTATACTTTGCCCAAGTTTAGATGACGCAAACTGGCGTTCAACGCCAGCTCTCTGTCCAATTCTGGCGTCCAGCGCCAGAAACAAGTTGCAAAGTGGAGTTCAACGCCCAAACTGGCACAAAAGCTGGCGTTCAACTCCAAGAATGACCTCTCCACGTGTAGACTTCAAGCTCAGCCCAAGCACACACCAAGTGGGCCCCGGAAGTGGATTTATGTATCAATTACTTACTTCTGTAAACCCTAGTAGCTAGTTTATTATAAATAGGACTTTTTACTATTGTATTAGACATCTTTGGATTATCTTTTGATCTATTGATCACGTTTGGGGGCTGGCCATTCTGCCATGCCTGGACCTTCATTACTTATGTATTTTCAATGGTAGAGTTTCTGCACTCCATAGATTAAGGTGTGGAGCTCTGCTGTTCCTCAAAGATTAATGCAAAGTACTACTGTTTTCTATTCAATTCATCTTATTTCGCTTCTAAGATATTCATTCGCACTTCAACCTGAATGTGATGAACGTGACAATTATCATCATTCCCTATGAACGCGTGCCTGACAACCACTTCCGTTCTACATTAGATTGAATGAGTATCTCTTAGATCTCTTAATCAGAATCTTCGTGGTATAAGCTAAATTGATGGCGGCATTCATGAGAGTCCGGAAAGTCTAAACCTTGTCCGTGGTATTCCGAGTAGGACTCTGGGATTGAATGACTGTGACGAACTCCAAACTCGCGAGTGCTGGGCGTAGTGACAGACGCAAAAGGATAGTAAATTCTATTCCAGTATGATCGAGAACCTCCAAGATGATTAGCCATGCAGTGATAGCGCATCGGACCATTTTCACAGAGAGGAATAGGATGCAACCAACGACAAGGGTGATGCCTCCAGACGATTAGCCGTGCTGTGACAGAGCATTTGGACCATTTTCCTGAGAGGATTGAAAGTAGCCATTGGCACCGGTGACATCCTTACATAAAGCCAGCCATAGAAAGGAGTAAGACGGATTGGATGAAGACAGCAGGAAAGCAGAGGTTCAGAGGAATGAATGCATCTCCATACGCTTATCTGAAATTCTCACCAATGATTTACATAAGTATTTCTATACTTATTTTAGTATTAATTTCGAAAACTCCATAACTATTTTATATCTGCCTGACTAAGATTTACAAGGTGACCATAGCTTGCTTCATACCAACAATCTCCGTGGGATCGACCCTTACGCACGTAAGGTTTATTACTTGGACGACCCAGTGCACTTGCTGGTTAGTTATGCGAAGTTGTGAAGATATGTTTAGACCATGGTTCTGTGCATCCGTTTTTGGTGCCATCGCCAGGGAATCAATTTCGAACAATAATTCACAACCTGAGTAACAATTTTGCATACCAGTGGCCTTGGTTGGCTTGGTAGTTGGTGTTGTTATGGTGGTATTGGGATGAAGATTGGTTGTTGTTGTGGGGAGAAGAAGGGTTGTTCCATCTTTGGTTTTGATTGCTTCCTTGTGCATTATCCCTCCACCCTTGATGTTGATTACCACCTTGATGGTAATTGTTTTGGCCTTGAGAAGGGTAAGGTGGACGGTTATTATAATTCACATTGGCTACTACAAGAGCATGTTCCTCTTGAATTTGATGGCATTGATCGGTGTAATGTGTGGTGCTAGAGCACAAACCACAAATTCTAGGAGGGCCTCCAAGTTGATCATCCGGAGGCGGGGCTTGGACGACTTGGATGGAGTAGTATTCCTTTTGATCCTTTTGTATTTGGGTAAGGATGGTAGTCATATCCCCATGTGCTTTGGTTAGACTTGATTCGGAAGGAGATGGTTCTACCACACCCTTGAGAGGATTACTTCTCACCCTTGTGTTTTATGTAGCCTCGGCAACATCCTTTATCAAATTCCAAGCTTCTCCCTCCGTCTTGTTTTTCGAAAGGGAACCACTGCTAGAAGCGGTAAGCAATCTTCTATCTTCCACACAAAGACCTCCGGTGAAGTAGCTAATGAGCAAGTGAGTGTTCATTCCATGATGCGGACAAGATTCCAATAGCCTCTTGAACCGAGACCAATACTCATACAAACTCTCTTGGTCTCTTTGCATTATGCCCTAAATCTCTTTCCGAATGTAGTCGGTCTTCTCCGGTGGAAAGAATTTATCTAGAAACTCTCTTCTCAAGAAATCCCAATTAGTAGCAATCTCATCCGGTAGCGAATAAAACCATGTCTTTGCTTGCCCTTCAAGAGAGAAAGAGAAGGCAAAAACCATGATAGCCACCTCATCGGCTCCATGCCTTCGAGCCGTAGAACAAGCAACTTGAAAATCTCTTAGATGTTGGATGGGGTATTGGCCCGGCAACCCATGATATTTAGGAAGTAGATGTATCAAGCTATCCTTCAATTCAAAGTTTGGATCAAGGTTAGGATACCATGCTTGCAATGGTTGAAGTATGATATCCGGAGCTCCTTGCTCATGCAAAGTGATCCGTCGTGGCTCCGCCATGTGTGGCTCACCTATATGATGTAAAGACGTATTATTAGTGCCAACAGAAGAATAGGAAGTAGCAGACTCCAAGTCACTCTCGGTACCACCTAGTGATTCGGTATGTTCCTCAAGAGAGGCCGAAGTACTAGCCGTATAGTCCAACCGCCGTCTAGCTTGCCGAGTATGTAACAAAGTTCTTTCAATCTCGAGATCAAAATTGGCTAAGCTAGAATTCGGTTGAGACCGAGTCATCAAACTTGAGAGTCATAGCACAAATATAAAAGAAATCTAAACTAGAGCTAAGTATTGAAAATAATTAAAATATCTACAATATTCACATATTCACATAACCAATATCAAGGCATATGTTACAACCTTTCCCTGGTAACGGTGCCAAAAATTTGATGGTGACCCAAGGGTGTATTGGTAAAGATTTTTCTTAATAAAACTGCGTTGCAAGTATAGCTCTACCAACAACAATCTTCGGGCATCAAATTTAGAAGAGGGAATTGGTTGTCACAAGTTCAACCCCAATAGAAATAACCGAAGTATTCAAACCTCGGGTCGTCTCACAAGGAATGGGCAAACATGTGCTTCAACATTGGTTAGAAATCTGGGGTTGTGAGTTATGAGCATAAAAATAAATGAGAATCTTAACAAGCAAGTAATCTTAGATTACAAGAAACTAATTCAATCAACTAAGCAAGATATGAGTGATTTCAAACTAACAAAGTAACATTCAATATAATTCTATTCTAAGCTAAACAAGTAACTATAACTAAGGCAAGTGATTGGGAATTTTGGTTTTCAAGTATAAATAATAAAAGTAACTCTTGGCTAGGCATGGGAATTGGGGTCACCATTCTTGTCTAATAACCATATCATGACAATTATGAGGAACCAAACTCATTAAGTCTACTTCTATACTTGAAGTACATCAAATGGTTGGGTCAACATCAATCCATAAGTTCTAACCTCACTACTAATTGACTTAATAGAAGGTTAGCATCAATGGATATCAAATTGACCACTAAGGGCTCCCAAATCATCAAATCTATTATACCCAATGACTCAAGTTTATCCAATTCCCTTGGCCTAGGCCAAGAGTAAAGAGAACTACTCCATAATCAAAGTAAACATTTCATCAAACACATGGTAAGCATTAACAAAAGACATGTTCAAAATAGCAATTAAATTGAAATCAACAAGTACCCACTAAAAATTCTCAACATACAATCATCTAAACAACACAACTAAACATAGAAATCATCAATATAACATCAACAAGCCAAGATTCACAACATTCATGAAATGGGTATAAAATGACAATTGACAAGAATTCATGAAACTATCACAAGATATAAGCAAAATTATACTAGGAAATTTAAATTGAACCATTAAAACTAGTAACTAACAAGATCCAATTCACGATTCAACAAAGGAAGATCAAATTAAAACTAGATCTAGAGAGGAACAAGGGTTTCTCTCTCTAGAACAAAGAACCCAAAAACTAGCTAAAATTGTGTCTTAGTGTAAAATGGTTGATCCCCCCCCCCTTTTCCCCTAGCATCCTTGGGGCTTTTCCATGCAAAAACAGCTTCAAATTGGGCCTGATGAGCCTCAGAAATTGCCAGGCATGATTTCCTTTAATGAGGTCACGTGCAGCTTCCCACGCGTGTGCGCCAATTGCGCGTGCGCGTCGATAGGAATCTTCTGATCTGCGCAGATGCGTCCATCCTTGCACGTCGCTTCTAGCCAACCTCATCCACGCGTGCGCGTGGAGTGCGCGGTCGTGCCAATGCTGCTTTTTCCAAAATTTCAAGTCTTCATGTTTCTCCCTTTTGTATATGCTTTCTTTCTCTCTTTGAGGCCATTCCTACCCTATAATTCCTGAAATCACTCAACAAATACATCACGGCATCGAATGGCAATAGAAGGGGATTAAAATATAGCAATTTTGAGGCAAAATAAGCATGTTTTTCATCATGGGGCAATATTAGGAAGTGAACACAAAACCATGCATTTCTTGTGAATAAGTGTGAGAAATATTGACAAAATCCCCCAAATTCTACACAATATAAACCACAAAATTGGGGTTTATCACTCGTCCTCGAGCAAAAAAAGAAAGAAAGGAGTAGAAGAAGAAGAAATGGAGGAGATAGAGGGTAGTGAAGGTTTTGGCCAAGGGGGGTAGTAGTGTGTATGATGTGTGAAATTGAAGGTAGTGAGGAGGGGTATTTATAGGGTAGGAGAGAGGGGGAATTCGGTCATGAAGGGGTAGTTTGGGAGGGAAATAGTTTGAATTTGAATGGTGAGGTAGGTGGGGTTTTATGATAGATGGATATGAGTGGTGAAGAGATTATAGAGAAGAGGGTAAGATTTGATAGGTGAAGGATATTTAGGGAAGAGTGTTATAGAAAGGTGTGAAGAGGAGAGAAGAAGAGGTGGGGTAGGTGGGGATCCTGTGGGGTCCACAGATCCTGAGGTGTCAAGGAATTCTACTCCCTGCACTATTCTGGCGTTCAAACACCCACTGTGTGCTAATCCTGGCGTTTAACACCAGCTCTGCTACCTTTCCTGGCATTAAACGCCAATCTGCTGCCCATATCTGGCGTTTACCGCCAGCCAGATGCCCATTTCTGGCGTTTAACACCAATCAGATGCCAGACAGCCCTTTCTAGCGTTAAACGCCCAGAGTGTTGCCCATTTTGGCATTTAACACCCAGAATGCTGCCAGGCTGGGCGTTAAATGCCCATTCTGCTATCCTTACTGGCATTTAAACGCCAGTAATTCTGTCCTCCAGGGTGTGCTGTTTTTGATGCATTTTTCATTTTACTTTAATTTTATAGTTGTTTTTATGACTTCACATGATCATGAACCTAAAGAAAACATAAAATAACAATGGAAAATAAATAAATATAATTAAATAACATTGGGTTGGCTCCCAATAAGCGCTTCTTTAATGTCAATAGCTTGACAGTGAGCTCTTAGAGAGCTTCACAGAGACTCAGAGCTTGATGATGGCCTCCCAACACCAAACTTAGAAGTTGAGTGTGGGGGCTCTGTTTGACTTTGTATTGAGAGAAGCTTCTCATGCTTCCTCCCCATGGTTGCAGAAGAAGATCCTTGAGCCTTAAACACAAGGTAATCCTCATTCAATTGAAGGACTAACTCTCCTCTGTCCACATCAATCACAGCTCTTGCTGTGGCTAGGAAGGGTCTTCCAAGGATAATGGATTCTTCCTCATCCTTCCCAGTGTCTAGGATTATGAAATCAGCAGGGATGTAAAAGCCTTCAACTTTTACTAAGACATCCTCTACAAGTCCATAAGCTTGTTTCCTTGAATTGTCTGCCATCTCTAGTGAGATTCTTGTAGCTTGTACCTTAAAGATCTATAGTTTTTCCATTACAGAGAGTGGCATGAGGTTTATACTTGAACCAAGGTCACACAGAGCCTTCTTAAAAGTCATGGTGCCTATGATGCAAGGTATTAAGAACTTTTCGGGATCCGGTTTCTTCTGAGGTAATTTCTGTTAAACCAAGATATTCAGTTCATTGCTGAGCAATGGAGGTTCATCCTCCCAAGTCTCATTACCAAATAACTTGGCATTCAGCTTCTTGATTGCTCCAAGATATTGAGCAACTTGCTCTTCAATAATATCTTCATCCTCTTCAGAGGAAGAATACTCATCAGAGCTCATAAATGGCAACAGTAAGTTCAGTGGAATCTCTATGGTCTCTGTATGAGCCTCAGATTCCTTTGGTTCCTCAATAGGGAACTCCTTAGTGGCCAGTGGACGTCCATTGAGGTCTTCCTCAGTGGAAATCACTGCCTTTCCTTCCTCTCTAGGTTCGGCCATTTTGATTATAGTTATGGCCTTGCACTCTCTCTTTAGATTCTCCTCTGTATTGCTTGGGAGAGCACTAGGAGGGATTTTAGTAACACTTTTGCTCAGTTGACCCACTTGTGCCTCTAAATTTCTTATGGAGGACCTTGTTTCGGTCATAAAACTGAGAGTGGTCTTACTAAGATCAGAGACTATGGTTGCTAAGTCAGAGTGGCTCTCTTAAAATTCTCTGTCTGTTGCTCAAAAGATGATGGAAAAGGCTTGCTATTGCCAAACCTATTTCTCCCACCATTATTATTGAAGCTCTGATTAGGCTTCTATTGATCCTTCTATGAGAAATTAGGGTGATTTCTCCATGAAGGGTTATAGGTATTTCCATAGGATTCTCCCATGTAATTCACCTCTTCCATTGCAGGATTCTCAAGGTCATAGGCTTCTTCTTCAGAGGAAGCTTCCTTAGTACTGACGAATGCAGCTTGCATTCCAGTTAGACTCTGAGAAATTATATTGACTTGCTGAGTCAATATTTTATTCTGAGCCAATATTACATTCAGAGTATCAATCTCAAAAACTCTTTTCTTCTGAGTTGTCCCATTATTCACAGGATTTCTTTCAGAAGTGTACATGAACTGGTTATTTGCAACCATTTCAATAAGTTCCTGGGCTTCTACAGGTGTCTTCTTCAGTTGAAGAGATCCACCAGTAGAGTGATCCAATGACATCTTGGACAATTCAGACAGACCATCATAGAATATACATAGGATGCTCTATTCTGAAAACATGTCAGAAGGACACCTTCTGATCAATTGCTTGTATCTTTCCCAAGCTTCATAGAGGGATTCACATTCCTTCTGTCTGAAGGTTTGGACTTTCACTCTAGGCTTGCTCAACTTTTAAGGTGGAAAGAATTTGGCCAAGAAGGCATTGACCAACTTTTCCTAAGAGTTCAGGCTTTCTTTAGGTTGTGAGTCCAACCATGTCCTAGCTCTGTCTCTTACAGCAAAGGGGAAAAGCATGAGTCTGTAGACCTCGAGATTAACCCCATTAGTCTTAACAGTGTCACAGATTTGCAAGAACTCGGCTAAGAACTGATGAAGATCTTCCAATGGAAGTCCATGAAACTTGCAATTCTGTTGCATTAGAGAAACTAATTGAGGCTTAAGCTCAAAGTTCTTTGCTCCAATTACAGGAATTGAGATGCTTCTTCCATAAATGTCAGAAGATGGTGCAGTAAAGTCACCAAGCATCTTCCTTGCATCTCCACCATTGTTATTATTTTTGGCTGACATGTCTTTTTCTTTTTCAAAATTTCTGTTAGGTCCTCTCCAGAGTTTTGTGCTTTAGCTTCTCTTAGTTTCCTCTTCAGAGTCATTTCAGGTTCATGATCAGCTTCAACAAGAATGTTCTTATCCTTGTTTCTGCTCATATGAAAAAGAAGAGAACAGAAAAGAATAGGAATCCTCTATGTCACAGTATAGAGATTCCCTTATGTGAGTAGAAGAATAGAATGAAAAAGGGAGAAGGAGAAGAATTCGAACACAGAGAGAGGGAGAGGGTTCGAATTATAAGAAGAAGAGAAGTGTTAGTAAATAAATAAAATAAATAGAAAGAGATGTGAAAGAGAGAAAATTCAAATATTAATTTAAAAGAGAAGAAAAATATTTTTGTTTTTATTTTAATTATTGGTTAGTATTCGAAATTAAGAAGGAAAATAAAATAAAATTAGAATTTAAAATAATTAGTTAATTAAAAGAAATTTTGAAAAAGGGGTTAGTTATTTTCGAAAATTGGAGAGAGAAAAGTAGTTATGTGATTTTGAAAAAGATAAGAAATAGTAAAACAAACAAAAAGTCAAGTAGTTAATTGAAAAAGATTTGAAAATCAATTTTGAAAAGATAAGAAGTTAGAAAAAGATTGAAATTAAGTTTTGAAAAAGATATGATTGAAATCTATTTTGAAAAAGATTTGAAAAGGGAATTAAAAAGACTTGATTTTTGTAATTAAAGTTGATTACTTGACTAATAAGAAACTAAAATATATGATTCTAGAATTTAAAGATTGATCTTTTCTTAATAGGCAAGTAACAACTTGAAAATTTTTTAATCTAAACATTAATTGTTAGCAATAAATTCGAAAACATGAAATAAAAAAAAGAAAAAGACTATGAAAATCAATTTTAAAATTTTTGAAAATATTAAGAAGAAAAAAATAAAAAAGAAATTTATTTTGGAAAAAATCTGAAAAGATAGAATTTTTAATTTGAAATTTTGACTTGACTAACAAGAAACAGCTAAAATTTTAAAAATTTTTTACCAAATCAATTCAAAATTTCGAAAATTTATAAGCAAAATAAAGGAAAGATATTTTTTTATTTTTGAATTTTTAATGAGGAGAGAGAAAAACAAAAGAATGACACAAAACATAAAAATTTAAGATCAAAACAAAAAATGCATGCAAGAACACTTTGAATGTCAAGATGAACACCAAGAACACTTTGAAGATCATGATGAATATCAAGAACATATTTTTGAAAATTTTTAAGAAAAGAAAGACATGCAAGACACCAAACTTAAAAATTTTTATTCAAGACTCAAACAAGAAACACAAAATTTTTGGTTTTTTTATTTTATTAATTTTTTGTATTTTTTTTCGAAAATTATTTTGGAAAAAGAAATAAAGAGATACAAAAATGTTTAATAAGAATTCCAGGAATCATGCATTATTAGTCTAAAGCTCCGGTCCAAAAGATTAGACATGGCTTAACAGCCGACCAAGCTTTAAGTCTAAAGCTTCGGTCCAAAAGATTAGACATGGCCAAATGGCTAGCCAAGCTTCAACATACAAATACAGACATACAACAGCCAAATTGATGGGAACCAAAAGGCTCTTGTAGAGATAAGTGAAAACTTCGGTCCAAAAAATTAGACATGGCTTAACAGCTAGCCAGGATTCAATATATCTCATGAAACTCTAGAATTCATTCTTAAAAATTCTGAAGAACACAAATTATTTTTATTATTTATTTTTTTCAAAAATAAAATAAAATTAAAAAGCTTAAACATAAAATAAAAATACCTAATCTGAGCAACAAGATGAACCGTCAGTTGTCCAAACTTGAACAATCCCCGGCAACGGCACCAAAAACTTGGTGCATGGAATCGTGATCTCGCACTTTTCTCACAACTCCGCACAGCTAACCAGCAAGTGCGATGGGTCGTCCAAGTAATAAACCTTACGTGAGTAAGGGTCGATCCCACGGAGATTGTCGGCTTGAAGCAAGCTATGGTCATCCTTGTAAATCTCAGTCAGGCAGATTCAAATGGTTATGAGGTTTTGATAATTAAAAGATAAATAAAACATAAAATAAAATATAAGTTACTGATGAGGGAATAATTTATACGCTTTTTGGCATTGTTTTTACATAGTTTTTAGTATGATTTAGTTAGTTTTTAGTATATTTTTATTAGTTTTTAAATAAAAATCACATTTCTGGACTTCACTATGAGTTTGTGTATTTTTCTGTGATTTCAGGTAATTTCTGGCTGAAATTGAGGGACTTGAGCAAAAATCTGATTCAGAGGCTGAAGAAGGACTGCAGATGCTGTTGGATTCTGACTTTCGTGCACTCGAAACAGATTTTCTGGAGCTACAGAAACTCAATTGGCGCGCTCTCAATTGCGTTGGAAAGTAGACATCCAGGGCTTTCGAGCAATATATAATAGTCCATACTTTACCCGAGTTTTGACGATGCAAACTGGCGTTCAAACGCCAATTTCCTGCCGTATTCTGGAGTTAAACGCCAGAAACAGGTTGCAAATCAGAGTTAAACGCCAAAAATAGGCTACAACCTGGCGTTTAACTCCAAAAAGAGTCTCTACATATGAAAGCTCAATGCTCAGCCCAAGCACACACCAAGTGGGCCCGGAAGTGGATTTCTGCATTATTTACTCATCTTTGTAAACCCTAGTAACTAGTTTAGTATAAATAGGACTTTTTACTATTATATCTGGATCTTTTGACCATCTTTTGATCTCTTGATCACGTTTAGGGGGCTGGCCTCACAGCCATGCCTAGACCTTTCACTTATGTACTTTCAACGGTGGAGTTTCTACACCCCATAGATTAAGGTGTGGAGCTTTGCTGTTCCTCATGAATTAATGCAAAGTACTATTGTTTTTCTATTCAATTCAAGCTTATTCTTATTCCAAGATATTCACTCGTACTTCAACCTGATGAATGTGATGATCCGTGACACTCATCATCATTCTCGCCTATGAATGCGTGCCTGACAACCACTTCTGTTCTATCTGCAATAGCTTGAGCGTTTATCTCTTGGGCTCCTGGTTCAGATCAGAGTCTTCATGGTATAAGCTAGAATTATTGGTGGCCATTCCTGAGATCCAGAAAGTCTAAACCTTGTCTGTGGTATTTCTAGTAGGATCTGGGAAGGGATGACTGTGACGAGCTTCAAACTCGCGAGTGTTGGGTGTAGTGACAGACGCAAAAGGATCAATGGATCCTATTCCAACATGATCGAGAACCAACAGATGATTAGCCGTGCGGTGACAACGCATTTGGACCATTTTCACTGAGAGAATAGGAGGTAGCCATTGACGACGGTGATGCCCAACATACAGCTTGCCATGGAATGGAGTATGAATGATTGGATGAAGGCAGTAGGAAAACAGAGATTCAGAAGGAACAAAGCATCTTCATACGCTTATCTAAAATTCTTACCAATGAATTGCATAGGTATCTCTATCTTATTTTATATTTTATTTAGATTTTAATTATCAAAATCCCATAACCATTTGAATTCGCCTGACTGAGATTTACAAGGATGACCATAGGTTACTTCAAGTCGACAATCTCCGTGGGATCGACCCTTACTCACGTAAGGTTTATTACTTGGACGACCCAGTGCACTTGCTAGTTAGTTGTGCGAAGTTGTGAAGAAGAATTGAGATTATGATTGTGCACACCAAGTTGTTGGCTCCATTAAGATCACAATTTCGTGCACCAGTTACTTATGTAATTCATTGGTGGGAATTTCAGATAAGCGTCTGGAGATGCTTTGTTGCTTCTGAACATCTACTTTCCTATTGCCTCCTTCCAACCATGTATGCTCCCTTCCATGGCAAGCTGTAGGATCCTCTCAGTGAAAATGGTCCTCTACGGTTTCTGCACGGCTAATCAACTGTCAGATTTCTCGTCTCGGATGAAAAATGCCAGGCACAGCTACCGCATGGCTAATCATCTGTCGGTTCCCGCTAGCATTGGAATAGAATCCATTGATACTTTTGCACACTGTCACTTGCGCCCAACATTCGCAGGTTTGAAGCTCGTCACAGTCATTCCTTCCCAGATCCTACTCAGAATACCACAGACAAGGGTTAGACTTTTTGGATCCCAGGAATGGCTGCCAATTATTCTAGCCTATACCACGAAGATACTAATCTCACGGACTCGGTCCGTGTCTTAGATATCCAAGAGAGTATACTCCAGTTGTCGTCCAATGACTACGTTGAACATCATGTAGACCGCTTTGTGGTTGTCAGGCACGCGATCTTGGCTAAGCGAGTAACGAAGATTGGGTGATTGTCACGGGTCACCCCTTCATTCTGACTTAACTGAATTAAGTACGAGAGTATAGCTTGGAGAAGAAGTAGGCGTGAATTGAATAGAAAATAGTAGTAATTGCATTAATTCATGAAGAACAGCAGAGCTCCACACCTTAATCTATGGGGTGTAGAAACTCCACCGTAGAAAATACATAAGTGAAAGAGGTCTAGGCATGGCCGTGAGGCCAGCCTCCAAACGTGAACAATGGTCAAAAGATGAACATCATATTCTCTCAAAGTCAATACTAAAAAGTGCTATTTATACTAAACTGGTAACTTAGGTTTACAGAAAATAAGTAACTAAGTGCAGAAATCCACTTCCGGGGCCCACTTGGTATGTGCTTGGGCTGAGCCTTGAGCTTTACACGTGCATAGGCTGTTCCTGGAGTTAAACGCCAGCTTTGGTGCCAGTTTGGGCGTTTAACTCCAATTCTGGTGCCAGTTTGGGCGATTTACGCCAAGATATTTTAGGCTATCTTTGAACGCCAGTTTGGGCCATCAAATCTCGAGCAAAGTATTGACTATTATATATTGCTGGAAAGCCCAGGATGTCTGCTTTCCAACGCAATTGAGAGTGCACCAATTGAGCTTCTGTAGCTCTTGAAAATCTACTTCGAGTGCAGGAGGATCAGAATCCAATAGCATCTGCAGTCCTTTTTCAGCCTCTAAATCAGATTTTTGCTCAGGTCCCTCAATTTCAGCCAAAAAATACCTGAAATCACAGAAAAACACACAAACTCATAGTAAAGTCTAGAAATGTGATTTTTGAATAAAAACTAATAAAAATATAATAAAAAGTAATTAAAACATACTAAAAACTATGTAAAAACAATGCCAAAAATGGTATAAATTATCCGCTCATCAGCATGCATTGAATAATTGTTGATTGTTAGATGAAAAACAAATCATGGAAAGCATGATTAGAATAGAATTGAGTGATTGACCCCATACACTTGACCGACTTGAGCAGATACACTTCTGGTGAGGGTTCGATACTCAATTCCTTGTTCTCGACTTTCATGAGCTTTCTTCTTGTAAGTCTATTTGAACTTCATTTTGATATTTGAATTGGTAGAGTTTGTGAGTCATCATGTGACCTCTGCCCTACTTGCTTATATATGTTATTGGGGATTGATTTACTTTTAACCAAGTAGGTAGAATCATTTTGCATTTAGTTGCATTCATACAGATAGGTTTATATAGTTTCTTTGCATTGAATAAATGTTCATACCCCTTTTCTTGTCCTTCTTTATTCTTAGCATGAGGACATGCTTGGTTTAAGTGTGAGGAGATTTGATAAACTCCAATTTTTTGGTTTATCTTGTGCTTAATTTGGGGGATTTTATCACCTTTTCCCACATTTATTCAATGAAATAGCATGATTTTGCAATTCTCCCTTGATTTGGGCTTAAATGTGAAAACATGCTTTTTAGGCCTTAAAATAGCTAAATTTAACTCACTTCAATTCCATTCGATGTCTTGATATGTTTGTTGAGTGATTTCAGGTTCATAAGGCAAGTATTGGATGGAAGAAGTGAGGAGAAAAGCATGCAAAGTAGGAGAACTCATGAAAAAATGAAGGAATCACAAAGCTGTTGATGAGCGGATAATTAATACCTTTTTGGCATTGTTTTTACATAGTTTTTAGTATGATTTAGCTACTTTTTATGATTTTTTATTAGTTTCTATTCAAAAATCACATTTCTGGACTTTACTATGTGTTTGTATATTTTTCTGTGATTTCAGGTATTTTCTAGCTGAAATTGAGGGACCTGAGCAAAAATCTGATTCAGAGGCTGAAAAAGGACTGCAGATGCTGTTGGATTCTGACCCTCCTACACTCAAAATGGATTTTCTCGAGCTACAGATATCCAATTGGTGCGCTCTCAATTGCGTCGAAAAGTAGACATCCTGGGCTTTCCAGAAATATATAATAGTCCATAGTTTGCCCGAGCTTTAATGGCCCAAACTGGCGTCCAAAGTCAGCCTAAAAATTTCTGGCGTAAAACGCCAGAACTGGCACCTTTTTCGGCATTAAACGCCCATTCTAGCACTCAGGGTGGCGTTTAACGCCAACTTTGGGCATATAAATGTGAAAGCTTGAAAGCTCAGCCCAGGCACGCACCAAGTGGGTCCCGGAAGTGGATTTCCGCACTATCTGCACTTAGTTACTCATTTTCTGTAAACCTAAGTTACTATTTTAGTATAAAAACTACTTTTAGAGATTCATTTAGCACCTTATGACATTTTTTACTCTTCATATTATATCTTCTATGGCATGAGTCTCTAAACCCCATAGGTGGGGGTGAGGAGCTCTGCTGTGTTTCAATGGATTAATACAATTACTACAGTTTTCTATTCAATCACGCTTGATTCTATTCTAAGATACTCGCTCGTACTTCAATATAGAGAACATGATGATCTGTGACACTCATCATTAGTTTCAACCTATGAACACGTGCCTGACAACCACTCCCATTCTATCTGAGCTCAACGTAGTCATTGGACGATAGCTTGAGTGCGTATCTCTTGGGTTTTTAATCTACGGACCGAGTTCGGAGGTTAGAACCTTCTTGGTATAGGCTAGAACCAATTGGCAGCATTCCTGGGATCTGGAAAGTCTAAACCTTGTCTGTGGTATTCCGAGTAGGATCCGGGAAGGGATGACTGTGAAGAGCTTCAAATCTGCGAATGTTGGGCGCAGTGACAGTGTGCAAAAATGACAAGGGTCCTATTCCGACGCTAGTGGGAACCGACAGATGATTAGCCGTGCGGTAGCTGTACATGATATTTTTCATCCGAGACGAGAAATCCGACAGTTGATTAGCCGTACAAAGATCGTACCTGGTATTTTTCATCCGAGAGGATCATAAAGCTTGCCATTGAAGGAAGCCATGCGTGTTTGGAGAAGAAGGCAGTAGAAAAGCAGAGATTCAGAGGATAGAGCATCTCCGGAACCTCAGCCTGTTTCTCATTACTGAATCACAAGTACTATTTATTTCATGTTATTTATTTTTCATAAATAAAATCACTCTTATCATTAATCTCCTAACTAAGATTTACAAAATAACCATAGCTTGCTTCAAGCCGACAATCTCCGTGGGATCGACCCTTACTCACGTAAGGTATTACTTGGACAACCCAATGCACTTGCTGGTTAGTTGTGCGGAGTTGTGAAAGGTGTAATCACAATTTCGTGCACCAAGTTTTTGGCGCCGTTGCAGAGGATTGTTCGAGTTTGAACAACTGACGGTTTATTTTGTTGCTTAGATTAGGAAAAATTTATCTTTTTGGTTTAGAGTCACTAAAGTTGAGTCTTCTATTATTGTTTTTGGTTAAAATTTCAGAATCCTTATTTTCTTTTTCTAAATTATTTTCGAAAATTTTAAAACTAATAACTTCATAATTTAGTCTTCTGTTTGAGTTTAGTTTCATGTTTTAAGTTTGATGTCAATTGCATGTTTTTAGTTTTCTTTCAATTTTTCGAATTATTAGTGTCCAAAATATAAAAAAATTTTAAGTTTGGTGTCCTTTGTGTCTTTATTTCCTTAAAAATTTTCAAAATTTGTTCTTGGAGTTCATCTTGATCTTCAAAGTTTTCCTGTTTGTTTTCTTTGTTTTAATCTAAAAATTCTAAGTTCTGTGTCTTTTTATTGTTTTTCTCTTTCCTCATTAAATTCAAAATATTTTTTCTCTTTATATTAATTGAATTTTCGATTTTTACTTTTGAAAATTTAGATTTTTATTCTAAATTTTTTTATCTCTATCTTATCTTAGTTTTAAAATTTCAAAATTCAAATCTTTTTAAAAAAAATCATATCTTTCTCAAAATCTTATCTTATTTTATTTCAAATTTCAAATTTCAATTTTCAAAATTTGAAAATCTTTTGTAAAAGTTTTCAAAATAATTTTCCTTTTAGACATAATTTTCGAATTACTTGTACTATTTTATTATTTTGATTGAAAATTTTTAAGTTTGATGTTCCCTTGTTGAGAAAGTTTCAATCTTCAAATTTTAAAATCATATCTTTTTCAAATCTTTTCTTTTATTTATTTATATTTACAAGTATCGTTAGTATTTTTTTATTTATTTTGTTTTCAAAAATTATATTCTATCTTCCAATTATTTTATTTTATTTTATCTTATTTCCTTTTTAATTCAGTTTCTCCTTAAATAAATAAAATAAAAACAAAAATATTTTGATTTTTCTTTTACTTTATTTCTACTTTACAATCTACAACATCTCCCTTTCTCCGTCATGGATCTAAGTGGAAATGAACAGTCCAGAAGGACTCTGGGGTCATATGCTAACCCCGCTAATGCTTCCTATGGGAGTAGTATCTGTATACCTCCCATCAAAGCAAGCAGTTTTGAGCTAAATCCTCAGCTCATTATCATGGTGCAGCAAAATTGTCAGTATTCCAGTCTTCCACAGGAAGAACCTATTGAGTTTCTGGCACAGTTCTTACAAATTGCTGACACAGTACGTGATAAGAAAGTAGATCAAGATGTCTACATATTATTACTGTTTTCATTTGCTGTAAAAGACCAAGCTAAGAGGTGGTTAAACAACCAACCCACAGCAAGCATAAGAACAAGGAAACAGTTATCAGACAAATTCCTGAATCAATATTTTCCTCCAAAAAGGATGACACAGCTAAGGCTGGACATCCAAGGCTTTAAACAAGAGGATAATGAATCCCTTTATAATGCCTGGGAGAGGTAAAGAGGGATGCTAAGGAAATGCCCCTCTAAAATGTTTTCATAATGGGTGCAGTTGGATATCTTTTACTATGGTCTTACAAAAAAGGACCAAATATCTCTAAACCACTCAGCTGGTGGATCTATACATATGAGAAAGACAATTGAAGAGGCTCAAGAGCTCATTGATACAGTTGCTAGAAATCAACATCTATACTTAAGTAGTGGGTCCTCCATGAAAGAAGAAGCTAATGCAGTATCCACTAAACTTAGTCCTCAAGAACAAGTTGCTGAACTCAATCAGCAATTGCTTATTATAACAAAACAGTTAGCAGAATTTAAAGAGATACTGCAAGACACAAAAGATGCTAATGAGAATATGGAAAAACACTTGAATCAGACAAGACAGCAGCTATCTAAACAGATAATAGAAGAATGCCAAGCTGTTCAATTAAGGAATGGGAAGACATTGAATGTTTCAATTCAAAGCAGCAGAAAGCCAAGAAAGGAACAAATGACAGAGGATGACCAACCCACTGCCCAAAATCCCTCTGAGGATAGTAAGAGCCCAGAGAGGAATGATTTTGGTGTTCAAACACCAGAAAAGGGTAAAAAAGTGGCGTTAAACGCCCAAGGGATAGCCAGTTCTGGCGTCCAAATGCCTGAAAAAGGTGGCAATCTAGCGTTAAACGCCCATGCAGCGCCCAATTCTGGCGTTCAAACACCAATAGGAGATTAGACACATGCAAGTGCTGATAACAACCCCCTTAGGCAGGCTTTTCCAACCACTTCTGTAAGAAGTAAACCTGCAGCAACTAAGGTTGAAGAATATAAAGCCAAGATGCCTTATCCTCAGAAACTCCACCAAGAGGAATAGGATAAATAATTTGTCCGCTTTGCAGACTATCTCAGAACTCTTAAAAATAAAGATTCCGTTTGCAGAGGCACTTGAGCAAATACCCTCTTATGCTAAGTTCATGAAAGAAATCTTAAGTCATAAGAAGGATTGGAGAAAAATTGAAAAAGTTTTCCTCACTGAAGAATGCAGTGCAGTCATTCTAAAAAGTTTACTATAAAAGCTTAAAGATCCCGGAAGCTTTATGATACCATGCACATTAGAGGGTGCTTGTACCAAGACAGCTCTATGTGATCTTGGGGCAAGTATCAACCTAATACCTGCATCCACTATCGAAAAGCTTGGTTTGACTGATGAGGTTAAACCAACCCGGATATGCCTCCAACTTGCTGATGGCTCTATTAAAATCCCATCAGGCATAATTAAGGACATGATTGTCAAGGTTGGGCCATTTGTCTTTCCTACTGACTTTGTAGTGCTGGAAATAGAGGAGCACAAGAGTGCAACTCTCATTCTAGGAAGACCTTTCCTAGCAACTGGACGAACCCTCATTGACGTCCAAAGAGGGGAGATAACCCTGAGAGTCAATAAGGATGAGTTTAAGTTGAATGTTGTCAAAGCTATGCAGCATCTAAACACACCAAAAGACTGTCTGAGCGCTGACATCATTGACACTCTGGTAGAAGAGGTCAATATGACTGAGAGTCTTGAATCAGAGCTAGAGGACATTTTTAAAGATGTTCAGCCTGATCTGGAGGAACCAGAGAAAATAGAAGAACCTCTAAGAACTCCTCAGGAAGAGGAGAAGTCTCCTAAACCCGAGCTCAAACCACTACCACCATCCTTGAAATATGCATTTCTGGGGGAAGATGACACTTTTCCTGTGATCATAAGTTCTACTTTAGAACCACAGGAAGAGAAAGCACTAATTCAGGTGCTAAGGACACACAAGACAGCTCTTGGATGGTCCATAAGTGATCTTAAGGGCATTAGCCCAGCCAGATGCATGCACAAGATCCTATTGAAGGATGATGCCAAGCCAGTGGTTCAACCACAGAGGCGGCTGAATCCAACCATGAAGGAGGTAGTGCAGAAAGAGGTCACTAAGTTACTAGAGGCTGGGATTATTTATCCTATTTCTAATAGCCCCTGGGTGAGCCCTGTCCAAGTTGTCCCCAAGAAGGGAGGCATGACAATGGTTCATAATGAAAAGAATGAACTGGTTCCTATAAGAACAATTACAGGGGGGCATATTTGTATTGACTACAAAAGACTCAATACAGCCACCAGAAAAGATCATTTTCCTTTACCATTCATAGACCAAATGCTAGAGAGACTAGCAGGTCATGAATACTACTACTTTTTAGAAGGCTATTCAGGTTACAACCAAATTACAGTAGATCTTCAAGACCAAGAAAAAACAGCATTCACATGTCCTTCTGGAGTATTTGCCTACAGAAGGATGCCATTTGGTCTGTGTAATGCACCTGCAACCTTTCAGTGGTGCATGCTCTCTATCTTCTCTGACATGGTAGAGAAATTTTTGGAAGTCTTCATGGATGACTTCTCAGTATTTGGAGACTCATTCATCTCCTACCTTTACCATCTAGCACTTGTTCTGAAAAGGTGCCAAGAGACTAACCTGCTGTTAAACTGGGAGAAATCTCACTTTCTGGTGACTGAAGGAATTGTCCTTGGGCACAAAATTTTGAACAAGGGAATAGAGGTGGATCAAGCTAAGGTAGAGGTAATTGAAAAATTACCACCACCTGCCAATATTAAGGCAATCAGAAGCTTTTTGGGGCATGCAGGATTCTACAGGAGGTTTATAAAGGATTTTTCAAAAATTGCAAAACCTCTGAGCAATATGCTAGCTGCTGACACGCCATTTATCTTTGACACGGAGTGTTTGCAGGCGTTTGAAACTCTGAAAGCTAAGCTGGTCACAGCACCAGTCATTTCTGCACCAGACTGGACATTACCATTTGAACTAATTTGTGATGCCAGTGATCATGCCATTGGTGCAGTATTGGGACAGAGGCATAACAAGCTTCTGCAAGTCATTTATAATGCTAGCCGTGTTCTAAATGACGCGCAGAAGAATTACGCAACCACAGAAAAGGAGTTACTTACAGTGGTTTATGCCATTGACAAGTTCAGATCTTATTTAGTGGGGTCAAAAGTGATTGTGTACATTGACCATGTTGCTCTAAAATATCTCCTCACAAAGCAGGATTCAAAACCCAAACTCATCAGAAAAGGGATAGAGAACCAGGTAGCAGATCACCTGTCCCGGATAGAACCAGTAGCAGGGGCGTCCCTCCCTCCTACTGAGATCTCTGAAACCTTTCTGGATGAGCAACTCTTTGCCATTCAAGAATTACCATGGTTTGCAGACATTGCAAACTATAAAGCTGTGAGGTTCATACCCAAAGAGTACAGTAAACAACAAATGAAAAAGCTTATTTCTGATGCAAAGTACTACTTGTGGGATGAACCATATCTCTTTAAGAGGTGTGCAGACGGAGTAATCCGTAGATGTGTGCCTAGTGAAAAGGCACAGAAGATCCTATGGCACTGCCATGGATCACAGTATGGAGGACACTTTGGAGGTGAGCGAATAGCCACAAAAGTTCTTCAATGTGGTTTCTACTGGCCTACTCTCTATAGAGACTCCCGAGAGTTTGTACGTAACTGTGGCAGTTGCCAGAGAGCTGGTAATCTGCCTCATAGTTATGCCATGCCTCAACAAGGGATCTTAGAGATTGAGTTATTTAATGTATGGGGTATTGACTTCATGGGGCCTTTCCCACTATCATACTCAAATACTTATATTCTGGTGGCAGTAGACTATGTATATAAATGGGTGGAGGCAATTACAACACCCACTAATGATACTAAGACAGTAATGAAGTTCCTCCAGAAGCATATCTTCAGCAGGTTTGGTGTCCCTAGGATACTTATCAGTGATGTAGGCACTCATTTCTGCAATAAATAGCTTGACTCTGCTCTGGTCCGATACGGAATTAACCACAAAGTGGAGACTCCATAGCATCCACAGACAAATGGGCAGGCTGAAGTCTCGAATAGAGAACTAAAACGAATCCTGGAATGGACTGTAAGTACCCGTAGAAAGGATTGGGCAAGAAGTCTGGATGATGCTCTGTGGGCCTACAAAACAGCATTCAAGACTCCTATAGGGACCTCTCCATACCAGCTTGTGTATGGCAAAGCCTGTCATCTGTCAGTGGAAGAGTTCAGACTCAATACTTTCGAAAATGCAAAAATTTATAAAGAGAAAGCAAAAAGATGGCATGAAAAAAGGCTGTCTTCTAGAGTCTTTGAGGCAGGACAGAAGGTCCTGCTGTTTAACTCTAGGCTCAGATTGTTCCCTGGGAAGTTGAAATTCCGGTGGAGGGGACCATATGTGATTACAAGTGTGTCACCATATGGTTATGTAGAGCTTCAAGATATTGATTCTGACAAAAAGTTCATTGTTAATGGACAGAGAATCAAACATTATCTTGAAGGCAATGTCGAGCAAGAATGCTCAAAGTTGAGACTAAATTAAAAGCTCAATAAAGTCCAGCTAAAGACAGTAAAGAAGCACTTACTGGGAGGCAACCCAGCCATTATTAGATGTTTATAACAATTATATAAGTTTATTTAATTTTATTAATTATGTTTGTTAATGCTTATCAGTGAAAAAGTCAAGGAAATGAAGGTTCAGAACATAAAACAGAAGAATCACAGAGAAAAAGAGCTCACTGAGGCAAATTGGGCATTAAACGCTAGAATGGCTATCATTCTGGGCGTTTAACACCAGTAAAGATATCATTTTGGGCGTTAAACAGCAGCATCCTGGGCGTTCAAAAAAACACCCAGTGAAAAAGGATTTCTGGCGTTTAACGCCAGCCGGGGTATTTAGCTAGGCGTTAAACGCCCAAAATGGCCACCAGATGGGCGTTAAACGCCAGAATGGCTTCTGGGCGTTTAATGCCAGAACAGCTAAGGGAGAGGTAATTTCGTTTCCAATTCAATTTTTTTCAAATTTTCATATTTTAAATCAAAATTTTCTGCATCCAAACATTACAAACATTCATTTTTTAATTTCCATTCACAAAAATTCATAACCTTATAAATTCTTTTAATTCTTTTTCAATCCTTTTCAATTCTTTTTCAAAAACCCATTCATCTTTCAAATTTCTTTTCAAATCTTTTTAACTCATTCATATTATCTTTTATTTCTTAGATGCATAAACAAAAATTCAGATCTAACTTCATCAAATCTTTTTCATATCTCTTAATTTTGAAAACAATCTTTTCTTTTTCATATCATGTTTATCTTTTATCAATCATATCTTTTAAAGCACGTATTTTTCTAAATTTTCGAACCCACTCCCTCCCTCCCCTTTATTTATACATTCGGCCATCACCTCTCCTCCCTCATTCGAATCCTTCTATCCATCTATTCATCTTCTTTCTTTACTTTTGCTTGAGGACAAGCAAACCTCTAAGTTTGGTGTGATTTTCTGTGATTACTGACCAAGATCATGGCCCCTAAAGGAAAATAAACCACTACAAGAGGCAAGAAAGAAAATAATCCAAAACCACAATGGATGCATGAGAGGTTCTGCACCAAAGAACATGCAGCTCATTACTTCAAAATTGTGTACAGAAGATCAGTGATCCCGGAAGTCAAGTTTGATCTGAAAGAAGACGAATATCTGGAGATCCGAAAGCAGATTCAAAATAGAGGCTGGGAAATCCTAGCTAATCCTGAGATGAATGTAGGAAGAAACATGATCCAGGAGTTCTATGCAAATTTGTGGCTAACAGATAAGCAAAGAATGGAGGGAACTACCTTCCATACTTTTTGAACCATGGTCAGAGGGAAGATTATCTACTTCTATCTTGACAAAGTGAGAGAAGTCCTCAAACTTCCTCAACTACAGGATGATCCAAAATCCTTTAATAGGAGAATGGCTAAAGATAAAAAGTTGGATCAAGTTCTAGAAGACATATGCCTCTCTGGAACCAAGTGGATAACCAATTCAAAAGGTATCCCAAACCAACTGAAGAGAGGAGACCTCAAGCCAGTTGCTAGGGGCTGGCTGGATTTCATTGGGCGATCTATACTTCCCACCAGTAACCGCTCTGAAGTCACTGTCAAAAGAGCAGTGATGATCCACTGTATTATGCTGGGAAAATAAGTGGAGGTTCATCAATTAATTCCTTGTGAAATTTACTTATTTGCAAACAAGGAATCCACTGATGCCAAATTAGCTTACCTAAGTTTGATCAGTCTGTTATGTAAAGATGCGGGGGTACAGATAGGTGTGGATGAGTATATCCCAGTTGAACACCCAATCACCAAAAGGGTAATGGATGCACCTCAAGTTCAAGACAACCTCATCAAGAGGAGGGCACATGAGCTCCTCCCAGAAATTCCTCAATTTGACTATTGGGCCCGCTTAGAAGCATCTGTCAACAAGCTGCAAGAATCTATGGATCAACTCAAAGAAGAGCAGCAGAATCAGAACAGCATGCTTTGCAAACTGCTCAGAGAACAAGAGAAGCAAGGGTGTGAGCTACAGGAACTAAAGCGCCAGAAGTTGTCCCTTGAAAAGTTAGAAGTCCCACAAATTGAAGGAGCACCTACCCCTCAAAATCAAGGTTGTTGAGTCCTAATTCTGTGATAACTTTTATTATTAGAAACCTGTTTTAAGAGTTACATAAGCATTAGTATTAGAGTCATTTATTTTTATGTCTTTAATTTTCCTTCTTTTATTATTATTTGTCTGTTTTTATGTTTATTTTATGTCTTATTTTTATCCCATGATCAATAAAGTTTAGAGTCTATGTCTTAAAGCTATGAGTGATTTCATGAATCCCTCACCTTTCTAAATTGAATAATATTTTTATTTGCAAAAGAAAAAGAAGTACATGGTTTTCGAAATTTATCTTGAAATTAGTTTAATTATTTTGATGTGGTGGCAATAATTTTTGTTTTCTGAATGAATGCTTGAACAGTGCATGTTTTTTATTTTGTTGTTTATGAATGTTAAAATTATTGGCTCTTGAAAGAATAATGAAAAAGGAGACATGTTATTGATAATCTGAAAAATCATAAAATTGATTCTTGAAGCAAGAAAAAAAAAACAAAATGTGGCGAAAAATAAAAGAAAAAGAAAAAGAAAAAAAAAAGCAAGCAGAAAAAGACAGTAGCCCTTTAAACTAAAAGGCAATGGTAAAAAGGATCCAAGACTTTGAGCATTAATGGATAGGAGGGCCCAAGGGAATAAAATCCTGGCCTAAGCGGCTAAACCAAGCTGTCCCTAACCATGTGCTTGTGGCGTGAAGGTGTCAAGTGAAAAGCTTGAGACTGGGCGGTTAAAGTCGTGGTCCAAAGGAAAAAGAGTGTGCTTAAGAGCTCTGCGCACCTCTAACTGGGGACTCTAGCAAAACTGAATCACAATCTGAAAAGGTTCACCCAGTCATGTGTCTGTGGCATTTATGTATCCGGTGGTAATACTGGAAAACAAAATGCTTAGGGTCACGGCCAAGACTCATAAAGTAGCTGTGTTCAAGAATCAACATACTGGAATAAGAGAATCAATAACACTATCTGAATTCTGAGTTCCTATAGATGCCAATCATTCTGAACTTCAAAGGATAAAGTGAGATGACAAAACTGTTCAGAAACAAAAAAAGCCACTAGCGCCACACATCTAATTAAGACTAATCTTCATTGATAATTTTGGAATTTATTGTATATTCTCTTTTTTTTATCCTATTTTGTTTTTAGTTGCTTGGGGACAAGCAACAATTTAATTTTGGTGTTGTGATGAGCGGATAATTTATACCCTTTTTGGCATTGTTTTTACATAGTTCTTAGTATGATTTAGCTACTTTTTATGATATTTTTATTAGTTTTTATTCAAAAATCACATTTCTGGACTTTACTATGAGTTTGTGTGTTTTTCTGTGATTTCAGGAATTTTCTGGCTGAAATTGAGGGACCTAAGCAAAAATCTGATTCAGAGGCTGAAAAAGGACTGCAGATGCTGTTGGATTCTGACCCTCCTGCACTCGAAATGAATTTTCTCGAGCTGCAGAAGTTTAATTGGCGCATTCTTAATTGCGTTGGAAATTATACATCCTGGCCTTTCCAGCAATATATAATAGTCCATACTTTACCTGAGATTTGATGGTCCAAACTGGCGTCCAAAGTCAGCCTAAAACTTTCTGGCACTCAGGGTGGCGTTTAACGCCAACTTTGGGCATATGAACATGAAAGCTTGAAAGCTCAGCCCAGGCACGCATCAAGTGGGTCCTAGAAGTGGATTTCCGTACTATCTGCACTTAGTTACTCATTTTCTGTAAACCTAAGTTACTAGTTTAGTATAAAAACTACTTTTAGAGATTCATTTAGCACCTTATGACTTTTTTTACTCTTCATATTGTATCTTCTACGGCATGAGTCTCTAAACCCCATAGGTGGGGGTGAGGAGCTCTGCTGTGTTTCAATGGATTAATGCAATTACTACTGTTTTCTATTCAATCACGCTTGATTCTATTCTAAGATACTCGCTCGTACTTCAATATAGAGAACATGATGATCCGTGACACTCATCATTAGTTTCAACCTATGAACGCGTGCCTGACAACCACTCCCGTTCTATCTGAGCTCAACGTAGTCAGTGGGCGATAGCTTGAGTGCGTATCTCTTGGGTTTCTAATCTACGGACCGAGTCCGGAGGTTAGAACCTTCATGGTATAGGCTAGAACCAATTGCCAGCATTCCTGGGATCCAGAAAGTCTAAACCTTGTCTGTGGTATTCTGAGTCGGATCCGGGAAGGGATGACTGTGAAGAGCTTCAAACCTGCGAATGTTGGGCGCAGTGACATTGTGCAAAAGGGCAAGGGTCCTATTCCGACGCTAGTGGGAATTGACAGATGATTAGCCGTGCAGTAGCTGTACATGGTATTTTTCATCTGAGACAAGAAATCCGACAGTTGATTAGCCGTGCAGAGATCGTACCTGGTATTTTTCATCCGAGAGGATCATAAAGCTTGCCGTTGAAGGAAGCCATGCGGGTTTGGAGAAGAAGGCAATAGGAAAGCAGATATTCAGAGGACAGAGCATCTCCGGAACCTCAGCCTGTTTCTCATTACTGAATCACAAGTACTATTTATTTCATGTTATTTATTCTTCATAAATACAATTACTCTTATCATTAATCTCCTGACTAAGATTTACAAAATAACCATAGCTTGCTTCAAGCCGAAAATCTCCGTGGGATCGACCCTTACTCACGTAAGGTATTACTTGGACGACCCAGTGCACTCGCTGGTTAGTTGTGCGGAGTTGTGAAAAATGTAATCACAATTTCGTGCACCAGCTGTCAAGCCTGACCTCTTCGTACTCAATCGACCATAACTTGAGCTACAGAGGTCCAAATGAGGCGGTTTTAGTTGCGTTGGAAAGCTAACATCCGGGCTTCAAAATGATATAAAATTTGCCATAGTTTCTTGATGTCTAAGGATGCACACGTGCACTGTACGCGTGCGCGCCGATGGAGCAACGTGGCTCCACTTTAAGCAACTCGTTGGGGGCGATTTCTAGCTCATTTTGGGCCCAATCCAACTCATTTATGATGCTATTGAACCCAAGGATTGAGGGGGGAATGAACCAAGTAGTCATAGTTTAGTTTTCATCATATTTTAGGGTAGAATTCTAGAGAGAGAAGCTCTCTCCTCTCTCTAGATTTAGGATAGAAATTAGGGTAAAGTTAGGTTAATCACTCTCAAATTTCTCTTTCAATTCTTGTTTTGATTTTAATTCTCACTATATTTTGGTGTTCTATTGTCTGATTCTTCTTAGTTTCTCTTGTGATTTCTTATTTTGCTCTCTTTTAAGTTTATGAACAATTGTTAGATCTTGATTTCCTCTAATGAAATTTTATCTTGCCATGTTTCTTTTTATGTTTATTGGTGCACAAAATTGTGATCATCAATGGTGCCAACAACTTGGTATGCACAATTGTAATCTCAACTCTTTATCACAACTCCGCACAACTAACCAGCAAGTGCACTGGGTCGTCCAAGTAATAAACCTTACGTGAGTAAGGGTCGATCCCATGGAGACTGTCGGCTTGAAGCAAGCTATGGTCACCTTGTAAATCTCAGTCAGGCGGATTCAAATGGTTATGGAGAATTGATAATTAAAATATGAATAAAACATAAAATAGGATAGAGATACTTATGTAATTCATTGGTAGGAATTTCAAATAAGCGTATGGAGATGCTTTGTTCCTTCTGAACCTCTGCTTTCCTATTGCCTTCTTCCAATCATTCATACTCCTTTCCATGGCAAGCTTTATGTTGGGCATCACTGTTGTCAATGGCTACTTCCCGTCCTCTCAGCAAAAATGTTCCAAATGCGCTGTCACCACACGGCTAATCAGATGTTGGTTCTTGATCATGTTGGAATAGGATCCATTGATCCTTTTGCATCTGTCACTACGCCCAACACTCGCGAGTTTGAAACTCGTCATAGTCATCCCTTCCCAGATCCTACTCGGAATACCACAGACAAGGTTTAGACTTTCTGGATCTCAGGAATGGCCACCAATAATTCTAGCCTATACCACGAAGGTTCTAATCTTAGATTAGAAACCCAAGAGATACACATTCAAGCTTGTTTGCATTGTAGAACGGAAGTGGTTGTCAGGCACGCGTTCATAAGTGAGAATGATGATGAGTGTCACAGATCATCACATTCGTCAGGTTGAAGAACGAATGAATATCTTGGAATAAGAATAAGCTTGAATTGAATAGAAAAACAATAGTACTTTGTATTAATTCATGAGGAACAGCAGAGCTCCACACCTTAATCTATGGTGTGTAGAAACTCTACCGTTGAAAATACATAAGAACAAAAGGTCTAGGCATGGTCGAATGGCCAGCCTCCCAAAGCGTGAACATACAACTTCCCAGATGAAAAGTATGATCAAGTGCAAAATACAATAGCAAAAGGTCCTATTTGTAGAAAACTAGTAACCTAGGGTTTACAGAAATGAGTAAATGATGCAGAATCCACTTCCGAGCCCACTTGGTGTGTGCTTGGGCTGAGTATTGAAGCTTTCACATGTAGAGACTTTTCATGGAGTTAAACGCCAGCTTTTGTGCCAATTTGGGCTTTTAACTCCAGCTTTCATGCCAGTTCTGGCGTTTTGACGTCAGAATTTCTATGCTGACTTGGAACACCGGTTTGGGCCATCAAATCTTGGGCAAAGTATGAACTATTATATATTTCTGGAAAGCCCAGGATGTCTACTTTCTAACGCAATTGAGAGCGCACCAATTGGGCTTTTGTAGCTCCATAAAATCCACCTCGAGTGCAGGGAGCTCAGAATCCAACAGCATCTGCAGTCCTTTTTCAGCCTCTGAATCAGATTTTTGCTCAGGTCCCTCAATTTCAGCCAGAAAATACCTGAAATCACAGAAAAATAAACAAACTCATAGTAAAGTCCAGAAATATAATTTTTATTTAAAAACTAATAAAAACATAATAAAAACTAACTAAAATATACTAAAAATATACTAAAAACAATGCCAAAAAGCGTATAAATTATCTGCTCATCGTTGATCTTGATTATTATTATTGATTTCTTGCTTGTGTTGGTTATGGGTTTCCTTTAATTTTTGTATTTTATGATGTTTACTTTTCTTGCACACTATGTGTTTGATAAAATGTTTCCTCTAGTTTTTGAATAGTTTTCTTCACTCTTGGCCTAGGCTAAGGGAATTGAGTGATCTTGAGTCATTGGGTCTCGTTGAATTGGTGATTTGAGAACCCTTGGTGATTAATTTGATATCCATTGACACTAACCCACTACTAATTTAATTAGTAGATATGTTGGGACTTATGGGTTGATGTGATCAAGCCTATTTGATATACTTCAAGTATAGAAGTAAACTTAATGAGCTTGGTTCCTCATAATTATCAATATTTGGTATGTAGACAAGGATGGTGATCTCAATTACCTATGTCTAGCTAAGAGTTCTTTCTATTTATTTTATTAGTTCCTCTCATTTACTTTCTTGTTGGTTACTTCTCTTATCAAACTATAAAATCAAACCCCTCTTGCATTTTCATAGCCAATAATTGAGCACTTCATTGCAATTCCTTATGAGACGACCCGGAGTTTAAATACTTCGATTAATTCTTATTTGGGGTTTATTATTTGTGACAACTCAAATTTTTTATGTGGGAATTTTTTGTTGCTTTAGAACTATACTTGCAACGAAAATTCATTCATTTGTGGAAATTCTAAACCATCGAGTAAATCTCACTCATCACCCAGCCATATAAGTGCGCCGGCTTCTCGTCTCGGCTCCACCCAGCCGGCTCTGGGGGTACACATCCGCGCGTACGTGCACGGTGCGCGTGCACGCACATGCCCAAGTTCCAAAACTTGCTTTATTCCATGCTCCTTCCATTCTTGCATGCTTCCTTTACTCCTCTCAGCCATTTTTGTCCTATAACTTCTGAAACCACTTAACAAACAGATCAAGGCATCGAATGGTAATAGAGGAGGATTACAATATATCAATTTTGATGCAAAAGAAGCATATTTTCATCTATGAAGTAAAGTTGGGAAAGGAACACAAAATCATGCAGTTTTATATGAATAAGTATGGAAGATCATTGATAAAACCCTTAAATTCTATACATAATAAACCCTAAAAATGGGGTTTATCAACCCTCATCTCAAGTATGTGTTCCTTGGAGAAGCAGAGAGCTACCAGTGATCATAAATTCCTCCTTAGACATAAAAGAAGAAACAAAGCTGATTGACGTGTTGAAATCTCACAAGACAGTCTTGAGTTGGACGATTGATGATATCAAGGGTATAAGCCCTGCCATCTGTATGCACAAAATTCTATTGGAGGAAGATTCAAGGTCTGTGGTTCAACCCCAAAGAAGACTTAACCCAACCATGAAAGAGGTGGTTCAAAAAGAAGTGATGAAGCTATAGAATGCTTGAATCATATACCCAATCTCTGACAGCTCTTGGGTGAGCTCAGTACAAGTAGTGCCAAAGAAAGGTGGCATGACTGTCATCTTCAATGAGAAGAATGAAGTCATTCCCACAAGGACAGCGACGGGGTAGAGAATGTGCATCGATTATAGAAGACTGAATGATGCTACAAGTAAATATTACTTTCCTCTCCCATTCATTGACCAGATGTTGGAAAGATTGGCTGCACATGCATACTATTGCTTCCTGGACGGGTACTCTGGATATAATCAAATAGTGGTGGATCCCAAGGATCAAGAAAAGACTTCCTTCACCTGTCCATTTAGAGTCTTTGCTTACAGAAGGATGCCCTTTGGGCTATGCAATGCCCCTGCAACTTTTCAAAGGTGTATGCTTTCTATATTTTCTGACATGGTGGAAAAAATTTTAGAAGTCTTCATGGATGATTTTTCTGTCTTTGGCAATTCATTTAACACCTGCTTGCATAATTTAACTCTTGTTTTGAAAAGATGCCAAGAAACTAATCTGGTATTGAATTGGGAGAAATACCATTTCATGGTTCCGGAAGGGATAGTTCTTGGGCATAAAGTTTCAATTAAAGGTATAGAAGTTGACAAAGCAAAAATAAAAATCATTGAAAAGCTTCCTATACCTATTAATGTGAAAGCAGTAACAAGTTTTCTTGGACATGCTGATTTTTACAGGAGATTCATCAAGGATTTTTCAAAAATAGCAAAACCACTAAGCAACTTGCTAGTAATTAATAATCCTTTCATCTTTGATGACAATTGCAAGCATGCCTTTGAAACTTTGAAAAGAAAACTCACTACAGCACCAATCATCACACCCCCAGATTGGAAATTGCCTTTTGAACTTATGTGTGATGCAAGTAACTTTGCAATTGGTGTTGTATTGCGGCAAAAGAAAGATAAGCTGCATCATGTTATATACTATGCTAGCAAGATGTTGAATGAAGCACAGAAAAATTATACCACCACAGAGAAAGAGCTCTTGGCAAATGTATATGCATTTGATAAATTTAGACAATAATTAATTGGTTCAAAGGTTATAGTATATACTGATCATGCTTCTCTCAAGTATCTAATGTCTAAACAGAATTCAAGGCCAAGACTTATTAGGTGGGTGCTGCTACTACAAGAATTTGACATTGAAGTGAAAGATAGGAAAGGGAATGAGAACCAAGTGACAAACCATTTGTCAAGACTATCACAAGAAGCTAACCAAGCTCCACATTTAGTGAACAAAAGCTTTCTAGATGAACACCTTTTGCAAATCCAACAAGCTCCCTAGTTTGCAGACATTGCAAACTACAAGGTTGGAAAGAAGATTCCCCAAGAATTCACCAAACAACAAGTGAAGAAGCTGCTCAATGAAGCCAAGAAATTCTTATGGGATGAGCCATTCTTATTTAAGAGGTGTCCAGATGGAATGATTAGGAAATGTGTTCCTGAAAGTGAGATGAGAGACATATTATGGCATTGTCATGGTTCAGCTTATGGTGGATATTTTGGGCCAGAAAGAACAGCAGCCAAAGTACTTCAAAGTAGATTTTATTGGCCAACCATATTCAAGGATGCTAGAGAGTTTGTTCATCAATGCAATGAGTGCCAAAGAGCTGGAGGACTAACAAGAAGGAATGAGATGCCTCAAAACTACATCTTGGAGGTAGAACTCTTTGATCTTTGGGGCATAGATTTTATGGGCCCTTTTCCACCTTTATATTCTTTCAAATACATACTTGTGGCAGTAGAGTATGTCTCAAAGTGGGTGGAAGCCATGGCAACAACCACATGTGATGCACAAATTGTCCTTCAATTCCTTAAGAAGCACATTTTTACTAGATATGGAGTGCCTAAGGGTCTTGTCAGTGATGGTGGTAGTCATTTTTGCAACAAACAGATGGAGAAACTACTTCACAAATATGGGGTAATGCATAAAGTAGCTACACCATATCACCCACAGACCAATAGCCAAGCAGAGCTTGCAAATAGGGAGTTGAAGAGGATTTTGGAGAAAACGGTGGGGGGCACAAGAAAGGATTGGGCCAGAAAATTAGAAGATGCTCTCTGGGCATATAGAACAGCATTCAAAACTCCTATTGGAAAGTCTCCTTTTCTGTTATTATATGGCAAGTCTTGTCATCTCCCTATAGAGCTTGAGCATAAAGCCTTCTGGGCCACTAAACTCCTCAACCTTGATTTCCAAGCAGCAGGAGAGAAGAGGCTATTACAATTAAATGAGTTGGATGAGTTTAGACTGGAAGCCTATGAAAATGCTAAGATATACAAGGAAAAAACTAAGAGATGGCATGAAAAAAGAATCTTAAAGAAGGAGTTCAAACTAGGACAGCAAGTACTCTTGTATAACTCCAGGCTCAAAGTTTTTCCTGGCAAACTCAAGTCCAAATGGACTGGCCCCTACTTGGTGATAAAGGTTCTCCCTTATGGAAGCCTTGAACTCCTAGATAAAGCAACAAAGAGCAAATTCACAGCAAACAGTCACAGGGCAAAGCATTATTTAGGAGGCTCTTGGGACAAAGAGAAGGAGATTCAGAAGTTAAGTTGAGCAAGAATGAAGGATGTCAAGCTAGTGACATTAAAAGAGCGCTTGTTGGGAGGCAACCCAACCATGAGGTAGTTTTCTTTTCCTAAGCTATTTTAATAAAAAGGTTAAGTAGACTTATCTGTATTGCAATGAGCTAAGTTTGGTGTTGCACACCAAAATAATTTAAAGGTGAATGAAGGATGCTAAGTTTGGTGTTTCACCAAAAAATGTCATTTAAAACTACATTTCAACCCTCTACATAAATGGTTACTAGCTCCAAGCAATCAGGGAAATCACTAAACCATTGTCTGTCTTCTAGTTTTTAGTTTTATGACTTTTAACAAAAGCACAGTGCTTCATGTAACTGATGCATCATAGACAGTAGCAAGGGACTAAGTTTGGTGTTCCCTCACCAAAGTAAGTCTAAGAAACTACAATAATTCATGCATGCTAACCATTTGCCTAAGTGCTTGGAAAAATAAGCAACTTCTAATAATTATGCAGAACAGATACTCAACTTCTTAAAAGAATCATCACCAAGGGAAATGCAAAAGTGAAAGATGATGATGACAAAAGAAAAGCTGCAAGACACTCCTGAGAGGTTGTACTGTCACAAAATTTATTCTGCTTTGAAATGTTCTGAATGAGAAGTTGCTGTTTACCTTGATGTTAGTTCAAATAATGCAAATTTTGATGTCTGCACTAGTGTAAATGCTTGTCTTCATCTTCACCTGCATTAAATTTTGTCTTGTTTCCCTTTTGCATTAATAAGAGAAAATGTTTGAAATAGAAAGTGATTGCTCAATGCGGTAGGAATTAGAATAAAGACTTGTGGTGGTAATTACTTGATTAGATGACAAGCTCAATAATAAAAGCTGCATACGAGAATGTCTTTTGTAGTATGAACTTAGTTATTGTCATAAAATTTTTTATTAATGAACATCCCTGGAAAAACAAAGAAAGGTAAGAAAGAAAAAGAAAAGAAAAGCCAAGGATTGGCAACAAAAATAAAAGAAACAAACAATAAGGCTAGACACCAATAGCTTGGACCTTAGGATAATATGCCTGTGGTGCTTCTTTTACTAGGATATGCTTAGACAATTAGGTTCTGAGGAGTCTTTTAAAACTTGGTAACTTGGATTAACTAATCTGGGATTATCAACCAAAAGTCCATTATCAAGAGCAACCTAGTTACAAAGCATTTAGTAACCCAAAGAGGTGCTGGGCATCAATGTTCCTAAGAAGAATTATGAGCCAAGTGTCTGTAGTGAAGAAGTGTTGAGCAAAATTGAGCCAAAAGGCTGCTGCAACACTTGACATTGAATTACCATTGAGAAATAAGCTTTCTAAGCAAAAGAAAGAAGGAAAAATCAAAAAGGGATCAATCAAAGAGCAAGGATTTATAACAGCAACTCTAGTGAATCTTTAAAGAAACATTTTTTATCTATCAGCAAAGAATAAGTGAGTTGCATCTTGTCTGCATAAAATCCTATGGTCTTAATTCAATTACCTGTTAAATAAGGATATATACTTCTCTATTTCATTTCATTTCTTCTCATGTTTAGTGCTTGCTTGGGGACAAGCAAGGTTTAAGTTTGGTGTTGTGATGCAAGTCATCTTATGCTAGTTTTACAAGCATTTTGCATTAGTTTCATTAGGTTTTATGCACTTTCTTGCACAATAAGTAAGTGATTGGAGTGGAATTTCATGATCATTTGGAATCAATCAAACATCATTTATTTTACACAAAATCATAAGGTTTATACTAGAATTAATTGATTATTATGAATGATGCAAAGATCTTGTGAGTTTGGTGAGGCTTTGATGTATTTGTTTGGTTGATGATAGGTGAAAAGATAAAGGAAAAGAAGCAGAAAGCACAAATTAAGCTCAAACAGAGGAAAGAAGAATTTTGGGGCATACTTTGAAGTTTGAACACGCTTTGGACCTTAGGCCACGCTTTTAAAAGCGTGTCCCATGACAGTAAAGCGTTGCGTTCAAAAGAGAAGCTGGGCGCGCATCAAAGCAACACAAAGGGTAGCGCTCAAAAGTTTGAACGTAGCGTTCACTTTTGTGAACTTTATCGCGACACAAGGCTTGGAACCAAGGGAGCGCTCAACCAAGGGAGCGTGGCGTTCAAAGAAGTGAACGCTAGTGGGAATGCCAAGCACCAAGGTGCAACACAAGGAGCCAAGTTCAGCAAAGTGAACGTCACGTTCACTGAAGTGAACGTTTTCGTAACTTTTGCCAAGGAAAGCAAAGCGCGCACCAAAGAAACCAAGAGAGAGCGTTGGGTGAGTGAACGTAGCGTTCACTAATGTAACGCTGGGAACCAAATGCCCACCAAGGAAGCACGTGAGGAAGCATGCTTGGAGCAGTGAACGTAGCGTTCACTTTAGTGAACTGAGCACTCCAGTGGAAGGCTCCAATGCACCCTAACTCACTTGAACCAAGCCACTCCTGACCCATTCATTCAAGGCCAAATTTGAAAAGCCCACACCAAGTTTTGAAGACAAAAATAGAAAGTGTATAAATAGGAGTAAATTTGATTTGAAGAGAAACCTTTTTGCTCATTTTTAGTTTTTCTCACTTTTAAATTTTCATTTGTTTGAATTTGGGAATTGGGGATTAGATCTAGTTTTCTTCCTGTTTGTTCTTGATTCTACAACTTCTACTTTCTATTTTGGGTTTTTTGAATTGAGATTGAAGAATTCCATTGAAATCATTCATCTGAGAATCATCTTCTACTTTTCTTTTGATAATTCTGAGAATTGGAAGTTGGATCGGAATTTTCTTTTCTATTTTCATTTTCATTTCTTCTGCAATTTCTTTTCTATGTTGTCAAGGGAGTAATTGAGATCTAGATCTGCTTTCTGTTCTCATTACTCTTCTTCAATTGTCAATTTCTCTTTTAAGATTTCATAATTGAGCTGAGCTTTCTTGCTGTTTTAATTCTTCTGCAATTTTTCATTTCTGTTTTGGGTTCGTCTGTAATTCTCTTCATCTCATAGTTCTTTAGTTTACTGCACTTCAATTTTCTAGTTCAATTTGAATCCCAATACCTGAATCCCTTTTATTCTTCAAGCAATTTATATTTTCCAACAATTTATGATTCAGCAATTTAAGTTTCTTGCACTTTAAGTTTCTGTTATTTACCTTTCTTGCAATTTAAATTTCAGCTCTTTTACTTACTTGCTCTTTAAGTTTCTGTAATTTACTTCTCTGCACTTTAAGATTCAGCTAATTTTCATTCTGCACTTTTATTTTCCTGCAATTTTACTTCTGTTAAATCAAGTTCCAATCAAATCATCAAATATTCGCTTAACTAAATTCATCGCCTAACTAAAATTGCTCAATCCATCAATCCCTGTGGGATCGACCTCACTCTTGTGAGTTATTACTACTTGATGCGACCCGGTACACTTGCTGGTGAGTTTGTGTAGAATCGTTTTTTCCTCATCAAGACAAACCCTTGATTCAGTCCACCTGCGAGGCGATCAGATATTGGTTACGGAGGCAGCTATTCAGGATAGACTCCAATGTCTGCCTAGGACCAGTGGCACAGATGCCATTGAATAGGCAGAAGTGGCGATCCATTGTATGACCTTTGATTATGATGCTCTGAGGGATGTTATTGCCACCTCAGATGCCCCTTGGGTGATGGACGCTAACAACAAGAAGCCCAAGGTAATGCTGTTCACTTATCGTTCTAGGGAGGCCAGGACGTGGTAGCAGATCTTTGCCTATTACGTCATGCCGACCACCTACTTTACTGAAATTCCGGTGGACATGCTCGTCCTGATCGGATGTGTTGTGGAGGGGAAGGAGGTATACTTTCCCCGACTGATGAGGAGATACATGTGGCGAGCACATGTCCGTGGCATACTTCCATTTCCCACCTTGGTCACTGAGATGATTCAACTGGCCGGTGCCCCATGGGAGGCAGATGATGAGACACCACCCCCCGACCACGGAAAGAAGGAAGTGATTCCGTGGGGTCATGGGTGCATAAGAAACCCCATCCCGGTGCCGCTCCAGAGCCAGAGCAGCAGCAACACCTGGCCCTTCTTCTTCCACAACCACAGCCGGTCCATCAGCACCTGCAGTACCGGCACCACCACCAGCACCCCAGCCGACGTATCTCTTAGTACAACATCTGATCCGCTTCATGGAGCGTAGCAAGCACCGTATCATACGACGCCTGGATAGAGTGGATCAGATGTTTGTGGTGCTGGGCGTCAAGTTGCGCCCTCTTCCCGACTCTTCCACATCTGAGGAGGAGGAGCACGAGGAAGAGCCAGCTCAAACAGAGGTACCTTTAGAAACACAGGCCATCCCAGAGGCTCAGCCACAGCCTCAGCTCCAGCAGCCAGATGCGACTGTTGACCCCCATTCTGCACCCGCGCAATAGCATCGAGGACGATGTTTCATTTTAAGTGTGGGGAGGTCACCATCGTCACCGTCGATGGATAGCGATTTTGGGGTGAACATTCCGGACATTTATTTTCTAGTTAATGTTATTTTGCTTTATTTTTGCATTTTATTTTTTTTAGGATTATTGTATATACTAGTATTGTAGATACTTATATTCTAGTTGTTGCATTTTGCACCTTAGATTGGATACATTTCATATTTTTAGTAGATTTTACTTACATAGTTGTTTTTGCTTGTCTTAGCTTTTTGGTTGTGATTAGAAAAATATTTTGGATTGTTAAAACCTAGTTGACCCTTTTTGTTTATGAAATTTGTTTTGATTGAAAAAGGGGTAAACTAAGGAATTTTTTTTAAATTCTCAATCACAATATTGCATCAATAAGCTTAATTAAAATGATGAAATTTTCCAAGGAATTCATCTATAGGACACCACCCCAATTGATTGAAATTTTTTTTTTAGAACTTACTTGAATTATACACTTTGTGGATCATGTTTTGAGCTAAGAACATAAGCTTGTGAGATTTGAGCCTAATGGTGTGGTTACATCTTATAACCACTTATTTCCTTTCTTGTGTGTAATTGTTCTCTTTCTATGATTGTCATCCTTGATTTGTTTAATTCTATATGTCCATCATTCCTTACATACATGCACTTATATGATTGAGGCCATTGTTTCATTACCTCACTTACCCAAATAGCTTACCTTTTACTCTCCATTGTTAGCCAATTTTGAGCCTATGCTTAACCCAGTTATTCTTTATTTTAGCACATTACAAGCCTAAAGCGAAAAACAATAAAAGTTCCTTGTTTAGATCTTTGATTAGCTTAGACTAGTGAGAGTGTTTATTATTCAAGTTTGGGGAGAATTGGGAACATTGGTTGGAATGAAAGGGTGTTTTTGTATTTCCATATTTGGAAATTGGGTGCATGCTCATGTATAGATTAAATGTATTAACCTTAGGCATTGATGTTCTTGTGTATAGTTTGAAAAAAAAAAGAAAACAAGAAGAAAAATAATAAATAAGGGAACAAAATGCCCCAAAGTAAAGTTCAATAAAATCAATGCAAAAGTGTTGTAAAATGAAGAGAAAATGCATGAGTATGTGAAAAGTGAAGAATGGGTAGTTAGGTTAGCACTTAATTGTATAGGTTATTATATAGGTTAGGTGGGAAGTCTAGGTTAATCAAAGATTCAAATTTTAGTCCACTTAACCATATATAACCCTACCTTGACCCTAACCCTATTACAACCTTATGGAAAGTCCTCATGATGATTGTATGCATGCATTGGATGATTGTTGATTGTTAGATGAAGAACAAATATTGGAAAGCATGATTAGGGGAGAATTGAGTGAATTAACCCCTGAACACTTTAGTGATTAGAGCGGATACACATCCGGTGAGGGTTTGATCACTCAATTACATGGTTTCACTATGATCATTCTTCTTCATGCAAGTTTGTAAATCTTTTTGATAATTCAATACAATTGTGGGTTTGGTTTGATTTGAAATGATTCCTATTGCTCTAGCCCTTATGCCTACACATGTTTTCTTGGAAGTTGAGTTGTTTTGACCAAGTGATTGCATTCATTTAGATAGGTTACAATTAGGTAGTTTACATTGAATAAATGTTGATACCCTTTTGCCTCTTTCTTGATTTTAGCATGAGGACATGCTTAGTTTAAGTGTGGAGAGGTTTGATAAACCCCAATTTTGTGGTTTATCTTGTGCTTATTTTAGGGGATTTTATCACCTTTTCCCACATTTATTCAATAAAATAGCATGGTTTTGTAATTCTCCCGTAATTTGTGCTTAAGTATAAAAACATACTTTTTAGACCCTTAAATTGGTGACTTTAATTCACTTTAATTCCATTCGATGCCTTGATGTATTTGTTGAGTGATTTCAGGATCATAAGGCAAGTATTGGATTGAAGAAATGAAAAGGAAAGCATGCAAGTGGAGAATTCGTGAAGAAATGAGAAAATGGAAAATTGAGGGCCACGCGCACGCGCCATGCACGCGTACGTGTGCATTGAAGATTCACAAGCGACGCGCACGCATCAAGCACGCGTACGTGTCGATATTCGCACATGACCCACTTAAAGTGAAATCGCTGGGGGCAATTTCTGAGTTGTCCAGGCCCAATTCCAACTCGTTTCTGAGGGTATTTGATGCAGAATTGAAGATTGAGCAAAGGGGGGAGCACTTAGTCATGATGAGCCTTTAGTTATTTTTCTAGAGAGAGAAGCTCCCTCTTCTCTCTAGAGTTAGGTTAGGATTAGGTTAATCTCTCTCAAATTGATCTTTTAACTCTTGTTTTGATTTCAATTCTCTTTATATTTTAGTGTTCTATTGTCTTAATCTTCTTAGTTTCTCTTGTTAATTTCTTATTTTGCTCTCTCTTATGTTGATGAACAATTGTTGGATCTTGATTTCTTTTAATGCAATTTGATGTTTCCATGTCTCTTTTATGTTGATCTTGATTGTTATTATTGATTTCTTGCTTATGTTAGTTGTGGGTTCCTTTAATCCTTGCATTTTATGATGTTTACTTTTATTGCACACTAGGTGTTTGATAGAATATTTTTTCTAGTTATTGAATAGTCTTCTCTACTCTTGGCCTAGGCTAAGGGAATTGAGTGACCTTGAATCATTGGGTCTCATTGAATTGTTGATTTGAGAACCCTTAGTGGTCAATTTTATAATCATTGACTCTAGCATACTACTAAGTTAATTAGTAACTAGGTTAGAACCTATAGATTGATGTTGATCAAGCCATTTGATATACTTCAAGCATAGGAGTAGACTTATTGAGTTCGGTTCTTCATAATTGTCAATACATGGTTTGTAGACAAGGAGAGTGACCTCAATTACCTATGTCTAGCCAAGAGTTCTTTTCCTTTATTTTATTAGTTAATTTTCATTTACTTTCTTGTTATTTACTTTTCTTGCCAATTATAAATCAAACCCCCTTGCATCTTCATAGCCAATAATTAAACACTTCATTGCAATTCCTTGTGAGACGACCCGAGGTTTCAATACTTCGGTTAATTCTTATTGGGGTTTGTACTCATGACAAAACCAAATTTAAATTTGATAAGAGAGTTGTTTGTTGGTTTGGAGCTATGCTTACAATGAAGTTCTTCTTTTCTATAAGAGAAAATCTAGACCAACGCTAATTCTCATGTATCAGGTTAACGAATACACCTACTATTTTCATGGATTACATGAACAGAGTCTTTTGTCCCTTTTTGGACAAATTCGTGGTGGTTTTCATAGACGACATCTTGGTTTACTCTAAGATAGTGAAGGAGCATGAGGAGCACTTGAGGATTGTGTTGCATATCTTAAAAGAGTGAAAGTTGTATGCAAAATTGTCCAAGTGCGAGTTCTGGAAGGAGGAAGTAAAGTTCCTAGGTCACGTGGTGAGCAAAGGAGGGCTAGCTATAGATCCTTCTAAAGTGGAGGCGGTGATGGAATGGGAAAAACCAACGACAGTGACGGAAGTCAGAAGTTTCTTGGGTTTAGCCAGATATTACCAGAGATTCATTGAAGGATTCTCCTAGATTGCACTACCGATGACTAAGTTGACAAGGAAGGAGGTGCCTTTTGTGTGGATGTCGGACTATGAAGAGAGTTTTCAAACTTTGAAGCAGAAGTTAACTTCAGTGCCAGTTTTAATTTTGCTGGAACCGCATGAATCGTTTGAAGTATATTGTGATGCGTCATTGAAGGGTTTGGGTTGCGTGTTGATGCAACACCGGAATGTGGTGGCTTATGCATCGCGTAAGCTAAGACCGCATGAGGTGAATTACCCCACTCATGATTTGGAATTAGTGGTGATTGTGTTTGCATTGAAGATTTGGAGACACCACTTGTACAGAGTAAGGTTTAGCGTCTTTTCTGATCATAAGAGTCTCAAGTACATCTTTGATCAGAAAGAGCTTAATATGCGCCAGAGAAGGTGGATGGAGTTGCTTAAAGATTATGATTTTGAACTGAGTTATCACCCTGGAAAGGCGAATGTGGTAGCAGACGCATTGAGCCGGAAATCTTTATCCATAGCTTGGATGAAAATCAAAGAAGAGGAGCTAGTGAATAAGTTTGTGGATCTTAAGTTGGATATTGGTGAAGTTGCTGGAAGAGTTTGTTTGAATCAGTTGCAGATCTCGAGTAGCTTTAAAACAGAGATAAAGAAGGCTCAGCAAGATGAGCACAAGCTTCAACAATTGTTTCAACCAGTTGGTGATAAGAGGCTTAGAGAATTCACCAAGGATGCTGAAGGGTTGTGGAGATACAAAGGGAGAATTTGTGTACTGGATGTTGGAAGTTTGAGGCAAGACTTGTTGTCGGAAGCTCATAACAGTGGGTTTTCTATTCATCCCAGAAGCACGAAGATGTATTATGACTTGAAGAAGATGTTCTGGTGGCCTGTGATAAAAGGTGATATAGCTACAGTGGTATCCAAGTGCCTGACGTGTCAGAAAGTAAAGATAGAGCATCAGAAACTATCGGGAATGCTACAGCCTCTTGAGATTCCTTAGTGGAAGTGGGAAGGAATTGTAATGGATTTTGTGACCGGTTTACCAAGGACTAGGTCGGGATTTGACGCAGTTTGGGTGATCGTGGATCGCTTAACCGTATCCGATCATTTTTTGCCTATCTGAATAAGTTGCTCAATAGAAGAGTTCGCGAGGTTGTATATCAAGGAGATAGTAAGGTTGCATGGTGTGCCATCGAGCATAGTGTCGGACCGTGATCCCCGATTCACATCAAGGTTTTGGGGAGCTTTTTAAAGAGCTTTCGGTACGAAACTATGGCTCAGTACTACATATCATCCGCAAACTGATGGACAGTCAGAAAGGACTATTTAGACGTTGGAGGATATGCTGAGAGCATGTGTTTTGGATCAACCCGGGAGTTGGGACCGTTACATGCCATTGGTGGAGTTTGCGTACAACAATAGCTTTCACGCGAGCATTAGAATGGCTCCGTATGAGGCTTTGTATGGACAGAAGTGCCAATCACCACTTTGTTGGTATGAATTTGGTAAAGTAAGTGTTTTGGGTCCCGATTTGGTAGCCGAGACTACTGAGCAGATTAAGAAGATTCGGGAGAGAATTCTAACTACCCAGAGCCGACAGAAGAGTTATGCGGATCAGAGAAGGAAACTGTTAGAGTTTGAAGTGGGAGAACATGTATTTCTAAGGGTTACACCGACAACTGGGATTGGAAGATCGATTAAGACCAAGAAGTTGAATCTGAGGTTCATTGGACTGTTTGAGATTCTGAAGAGATTCGGGCCGGTGGTGTATCAAGTAGCTTTGCCACCTCACTTGTCTAACTTGCATGACGTATTTCACGTGTCACAGCTCCACAAGTATACGTCGGATGCGGCTCATGTGTTAGGGTTTGAATCGGTCGAGTTGAGGGAGAACTTGACTTTCCAAGTGACACCAGTGGGAATCAACGACACTAGTGTGAAGAAGGTGCGAGAAAAGGAAGTTCAGTTGGTTAAAGTGGCTTGGAAGTGAGCAGAAGTTGAAGAATATACTTGGGAATTAGAGTCCGAGATGCGAAAGGATTACCCCGAGCTTTTCTCAGGTAATTCAAATTTTGTGGGTAAAATTTCTTATTTGGTGGGGAGAATGTAAGAACCGTAACTAATCAAACTGTTAATTAAGTAATTAATATTGTCCAAATTAGGTGCCAAAAAGTTAGAGTGAGAATTTGAGGATTTAAATGTGATTTTTGGACTCAGTAGGTTTTTTTGAGTCAGAAAATATGTTTTTCTACGAAAAACTGTGAAAAACCATAAATCGGCAGTTGAACCGGTTGAACCGGTTCAAGTCTACTTAGTACCGCACGAGAAAAAGTGAAAACAGTCAAAAATCTTAGAAAAATATTAGAAATGGAAAACTAGGCATTAATTTTAAAGGTTTAGCCCGAAGTTGGGCCAAACGGGATAAAAATGCTAACGGGTTAGATTGGATTCAAGTTGGACCCAAGCCCAACATATATAAGAGGCCATTAATGAACCCAATTAGCCACAACACACTCAAACACACACCGTGCTGAGAAGGAGAGGAAGAAGAAACCCTCCATTGACACTATTCACTCCTAACTTCACAAGCTCATATCATAAGCTATAGAGCTCCGATCACCGCACCGTTTGTGGCTACACGTTTCTTGTGAAGAGCTCTACAAGACCCATACAAGAAACTGGTAAGGAGAGCTCGAATCCCTTTCAGTTATTCTCTTCAAAATTTCGGGTTTTTAGGGCTTGTGATTAAGTGAGTTCTTGTGATTTTGGATGTTTAGGTTCACTCTAATCCTTACTTAGCATTGAATTTTGGCTACCAAAGCTATTGGGAAAGGTAAGAGGCATTGAACCCTTGTGAAATTTTATTTATGGTGAGCCCTACGTTGATTAGTTATGGTTTATGCGTGTTATAGCTTGAAGTTGTGATTGTTGGATATTATTGGAGCTTGTTGGTGATATTGGAAGCTTGGATTGTGTTGAAAATCTTGTTGGTGATCAATTTATGCTCATTTGGGGGGGGGGGTTTGGTGCATATAGAGAATCGGCCAAGGTATGGTTTCGGTTTCCTCAATGTAGTATATAATATTCATGGACACTTAGACTAGTGACCCATAGGATAGGTTTGGAAATTATATGTTGTTGATGATTGTTTAGGTTGATGATGTATAATGAATTGATGTTGTTGTTGTGGTTAAGTGATGAGGTTGAGATATGATTAATTTAGATGAATGAATATTGTTGATTATTAATATGAATCATGGTTGTATTGATGATGGAAATTGATAGTGATGTAATAATGATTGGTGGACATGTGATATTGAGATTGAGAATAATATGTGAAGGAAAATGTGGTAAGATTGGTGTAAGGACACATAAAGGGTTGATTTTGATGGAAAATGAGAGTTTGGTATTGTTTTGGTTGGATGTGGTTTGGGGATTTTGGAAATTCTGGTAAAATGTGATTTTTGATAAACGTTGGTTTTTGGTGAACTTTGTCTGATCGTAATTTTTGTCAAGATTTTTAAATTTTGTTGAATTTTATTGGAGATTAAAGCTTATTGAAAACCCTTCAAATCGATATAAATTTTGTAAAATTTGGGTTTTTGTAGAGGAAGTTATGATCATTCAAAGATTGATGTAAAAATCTGAAATTCTGCTAAGTTGCAAAATTGTGATTTCTGATATGTGTGCACGCACAGCCTTGTGCGCACGCACAACTCTGCGAAAATTTTAACCTGTGTGTATAGTGTCACATGCTGCCTTAGGTAAGATAGAAAAATTACCAGGCTTCTTTCGTCTCCCCCTCTACTAGCCCAAATACAATTGGCAATATATTTGAATTGACATCTTGGGCGATTGCCATGAACAAGGTGTCTCCATATTTACCATACAAGTGAGTACCATTAATGGAAATTAATGGTTTGCAGTGCTTGAAAGTCTCAACACATGGTGAAAATATCCACAACACCTTATGAAACATAACACTGTCCTCCTCACTGCAACTTGGTTGAGTTACAAGATGAACCCATGTACCTATGTCATAACAATTATTAGAAGGTTGGTTTATTTAATACTGTATATAAAACTAAAGACAACGTAATAATACACACCTGGTAAGCACATCTGCATTGCAAATAGCCACCTAGGAAGCTCATTGTATGATTCCTCCTAATCTTCGCATATTAAAGTAATTACCCTCTACTTTGCAAGCCAAACATTTCTATAAGATGCTTTGTAGTCAAATTGGGTCTCAACAGATCCTTGCAAAACTCTTATGCTAATGGTCAAATTGGCTTTCATCATTATGATGATCACTTGAGCTATCACTTTCGAGTCCAACCTTCTATGATCTTGCCTTGTCGATGTTTGAAGAAAAGAATGAGGACCATTGTATCTCCTCACCTCCCATTTTTCCTGTCTTTGACGATAGGAAACATGTATGCTCCATTGACAACCTGCTCCAAAATGAGTGTACTGAACTGAATACTTCAAATGGTCACTCTCTAATAACTTATACTCCACAACTTTCCTTATGCTATACGTCTTTATTGCCATAAGAACTTCCTCCTTATTCTCAAACTATTGCCTAACTACAAACTCATTAATCGAATCATCATTGGGACCTCCCTGACTAAAAGATCAATCTTGGTTCATTGTATTCAGATTCAACATGGTAAAGTGAGGCAGATGATCAAATGACTGGGAAATAGCAAGTTGAGTCAGTGCGGGTTGCGAGTCTGTAAAGTAGTTCATCTTAACATCGTCCTCCTCCTCACCATTAGGTATATCAATCAGTTCAGCTTATACCTCCTCACTATCGGATACAGGGTTAACTAGATATGGATCGATCATTAGGTCTCCAATTGTAGAGCACTCATGGCTTTCAACATCTACTTGCCGCATATCCTCTGTCTATATATTACGATCTTCAGGATTTGACCCATCATTGGTGTCTTAGATGGCATGTTTAGATCAATATCCAATCCCGCAATGTTCCTTTTGACGGCCCCACCTGATTGGATGTCATGAATTGAAGAACTCCCCTCACAGAGATCAACTAAACAAATAATTAATTTCAAAATATAAATTTTAAAAAAATGATTGTATCAACCCCTGATTAATTTTACGTCATTATCATCACGTAGCCTGTAAGATCCAAGACTTTTGAAAAGTCCTATTTTGAACTAATCTCAGACCATATATTTATTTAAAGTTTTAATTTCATAAATTATCTTATGGAAGGTAATTAAAAGTAGTTTTGATTAATTGGATTTGAAATAAATTAAGGTTTTCATCCAAACTCTATAATTATGGATTAATTTCTATTTACAACTTAAAGTTCTAGAAATCCAAAAATAATGAGTTTGGGCTATTTAAATTAAGATTTCATCTAATTTTACAATTATTGAGTTATTTTATATATTTAAATTGTAAAGTTGGTAGTTGTGAAATAATAAGGATTTTAAAAAGCAATGAAGCTGGAAACATCAAGATGGTTACAGGGATGAAACGTAATGCGGAGACTAGGGAGGAGGTGGAGGAAGGTCAGATTGAGAAAGAAGGGTCAGTAGAGAGAAATGTTGACTGGGGTGAGGGTGCCAACCCATCAAAGGCACCCATGGGGCTATGAAGTTGATAATGTGGAACTGTCGGGGTTTGGGGAAACTCCTGACAATTCACAATATCAAAGGGATGCAAAACTCTCATTCCCCCGAGGTGGTGTTCTTATGTGAGACAAAGAACCAATCCTCGCTAGTAGAAAGACAGCTAAAAAGTGTGGGTCTCACGGAGGTATATTGTGTTAATCCTAATGGCACGGCAGGAGGCTTGGCTCTGGCATGGAGGGAAGAAGTGAAGGTGAAGGTGAATAGCAGTGCCGAATTTTATATATCCTTCTCAATTGAAGATCAATAGAGAAAAATCACATGGGAGATGTTAGGGGTTCACCTCCACAGTACTGACCAGCTGAGAGATACTCAATATGAGGCCTTGCTGGAGATTATTAGACAGCTCAGAGAAATATATGTTGTCATTGGTGATTTTAATGCCATATTATCATCAGATGAAAAGGAGGGAGGAAAGAAGAAATCATTTCAATCCATTCAGAAGTTTCAAAACTTTATGAATCATGGATGCCTGGTGGATATGGGGTATCTAGGGGAGAAATTTACATGGTGGAATCAGAGTTGTCAAGAGAGAGTAATCAGAGAAAGACTATATAGAGCTTTTTTGTCTCTAAAACTGAGGGAAGAATATTCGTGGGCTACACTCACACACTTGGATGATATTGGTTCAGACCATTGCCCTCTGCTATTAAACTCAAATTCAGCAACCATCAAGAGTAAAAGGAGGTTCAAATTTCAAGAGAGATGGTGTGGGGAGGAAATGACAGATTCAATAGTTAAGGAGGTGTGGCAAACAAGCTTCTCCAGCTCACCAATATTCCAATTGTTTTAGAAACTAAAGCGCTACAGATCTAAAATAGTTAAATGGCAAGCTTCGGGGGTAGGAAATTCTAGAAAAGAAATGGAGAAGATTGTGACTAAACTATCGGCGTTGAAGGAAGATCCCAGCTCTGCTAATAAAATAGAGATCTTACAGCTGGAGGAAGAGTTGAGTAATGCATGTATTATGGAGGAAAGGTTCTGGAGGGAGAAAGCTAGAATTGATTGGCTTAAATGGGAAGATCAAAACACAAAATTTTTTCACTCCAAGAGTCAAGTTAGAAACAGGAGAAATAAGATATGGAGGTTAGAGGATGAGAATGGAGAGTGGTGTACTACAAAAATAATTGGGGCGAGAGCGCAAAGATACTTTGAAGAGTTGTTTACAACAGGGAATCCTCAAGATCCTTCCCATGTGCTGGCTGGGTTGAGAAAGAAGGTCTCCTCTGAGACTAATCAGCACCTTACTAAACCGATTAGTGAAGGAAAAATTAAGAGGGCAGTTTTTTCTATTAACCCAGGGGCTGCCCCGGGAGATGATGGATTTCCGGCAAAATTTTTTCAATTTTATTGGAGAATCATCGGAGGGGATGTATGCAGGACAGTTAAGAGCTTCTTTGGTGGAGGAAGAATACTAAAGAGCTTCAACCATACTCACATTTGTCTAACTCCAAAAACTCCAAATGCAGAAAATATGTCGTAGATCCGACCCATCAGCCTAAGCACCGTATTTTATAAAATTATTTCCAAGGTACTTGTCTATCGCTTGCAGCCTCTTATGAATAAAATAATTAGTGACAATCAGAGTGCATTTATTAGAGGAAGACTTATTAGTGATAATATTCTTGTGCCTCATGAATGCATGTATTTCTTAAAGAATAAATCATTTGGGGGCACTAATCTAGCTCTAAAGGTGGATATGAGCAAAGTCTATGATCGAGTGGAATGGAGTTTTGTGTGGTTCGTAATGAAAAAACTTGGTTTTTGTCAGAGGTGGATAGAATGGGTAAAGGAATGTGTCACTACTATTTCTTATTCTGTTATTGTGGAAAATTCTCCTATTGGTTTCTTTAAACCAAGTAGAGGGCTCCGGCAAGGAGATCCCCTCTCACCCTACCTTTTTCTATTGTGCGCAGAAGGTCTATCATTTCTGCTCCACAAATGAGAACAGGATAACATATTTCAGGGGCTTCGGCTGAACAGTAGATGTCCATCCATCAACCACATTTTATTCGCTGATGACTCTTTACTATTCTGTAAAGCAACTCCACATAATTGCGCTAATTTGATTAATGTTATTCAACAGTATGGCTCCCTAAGCGGTCATATTATCAATTTCAGTAAGTCTGCAGTATTTTTCAGTAAGAATACACCTCATGCTATTAAGGAAGAAATCGCTACTTTTCTTAGAGTCCCTAATATTGGTGCACAAGACAAATATTTGGGTCTCCCATCTATTGTTAACAGATCTAAAAGTCAGACATTTACTTATGTAAAGGATAAGGTGTCGAAGAAGCTACAAGGTTGGAAGCGTCAACTATTGTCAACAAGTGGAAGAAAAATTTTAATCAAAGCTGTGGGGTGTGCTATACCTATCCATACTCTAAATTGTTTCAAACTGCCCGAATCACTATTAGATGATATTCACAAAATGATGATGCAATTCTGGTAGGGTCAAAAACAGAATGAAAAAAAACTCCAATGGATCAGCTGGGATACAATGAGCAGAATTAAAGAGGAAGGCAGTATGGGGTTTAAAGATCTCAAAGCGTTTAATCTGGCGATGCTGGCAAAATAGGGATGGAGACTAATGACTAAACCAAATTCTCTGTTTTATAAAGTCTTCAAAAGCAAATATTTTAGACTTACCTCTTTTTTAGGAGCGAAACCAGGGTACTGGAACAGGGTACCAAATGGAAAGTCACGACATAGGGTATAGTAAAATTCAAAGAAGAACCATGGTTTGGTAACTTACCTCCCTTTCGAGTACAGGAAGAAGACTGTAGTGATGGAAATCTGATCTGGCTAAGACAACTATTCAATGAGATAGGGGGTTGGAATACACAGCTCATTCATAGTAAGTTCAGTCCCAACATAGCACAACAAATCTGCCAAATAGACATTGAAGAAGGTGAAGATTCAGTCATGTGGATAAAGTATGATTCAGGTCAGTACAATGTTAGAACGGGATATGAAGTAGCTTACAAGTTTTTTCATAAGCCTATGGAAGATCTTCATGTTAGATTTCAAAGTAGACAACTATGAAGGAGCATCTGGGAGGTTCAATGCCAACCAAAAATCAAGGCATTTCTGGAAATTTGCTCACGAAGGGCTAGCCGTGAAGACAAATCTTCATAAGAGGATACCTCAGATTCCCAATTTATGCCCGCGATGTTCTTCACTGCCAGAAACGCACCTCCATGCTCTGATTTTCTGTTCGGGAGTTGTGCAAGTCTGGAATCAATCACCAGTAACAAGTGTGATTCCCAGAGATCCGACTATGGAACCATGGGAGTGGTGGTGTCAGTTGATGGAAGCAGTGAGAAGAAGAAGAGACTCAAAAGAAAAAATCAGTTAAGTAAGTTACCTTCTATGGCAGATCTGGTTGTCCAGGAACGCTCTCATTTTTTAAAATTGCAGAGTTGAGATTGGAAAAATTCTGTCCCAAGCTCTGATATTTGCGGAAGAATTTGGGTGACTTGGGAGGCATAGCAACTGAAACTAAAGAGGAGAGAATAACTTATCCTTTTTGTTTTAATCCCTACTGCTTTAGCTTGCTATTATTGTTTCTGGGAATTCCCAAAATTTTTATTATTGTATATGCTTATCCCTGTTTGTGTGGATATTGTAATTAAATTATTTAATTGCAATAAAAGTATTATCTTTGAAAAAAAAATAATAAGAATTTTTATATGATTTGGACTAAATAATTAATATTTTAAAATAATGATACTACTATTTTAGAAAATAAAGAAATTAAGTATATTATTTCTAATTTTTGGATTTGAACATTTTATTAAAAATAATTTATAAAATTGATGATTAAATAGTATTTCTATATATTATTATTGTTGAATTAGAATTTATTTCTAATTACTATATTATCCTTATTTTTATTTGAAATTACAAAATTACCCATAACTCTAAATCTAACCTAACACCCCCACACACTCACCAAACCCTAACCACCCTCAAACCAAACCCAAGCAGCAGCAGCTGCTGCCCCACACCCTCAACTCTCATTCAACAAGCACACACAGCAAATGCACACACTCAACGCAGAGATGGAGAGGAAGAAGGGAGAGCTTGGAATCGGAGAGGAAGGGGGGCCGCACTCTACGCCGCCACCGCGCCACCGTCGCGGCCAGCTCGCCGCCGCCATCCACGCCGTGCCGCCGCCCTCCACGCCGTGCCGCCGCCGTTACACTCCGAAGGAAGAGAGAGAGAGAGATCGGGCAAAAGAGGGGACCGAGGGCAGAGGGAGCGCGGAGGGGAGAAGGAGGCGCTGCTCGGCCGCTGCATCACGCCGCCGTCGCTGGAGATCTGGGAGCATCGCCGTTGGAGCCACGCCGATCGTCGCTGCCCAGTCGTCGTTCTGCCTTCCACCAAGCCCGCTCCGCCGCTGACGTCGCCGAACAGGGGAGATCGGCCACCACGAGGAGTTGCCGCCGTCTTTGATCTCGACGCCGCCATGGAAGGGTGGAGGAGTCACCATCGTTGGAGAAAGGAAAAGCCAGAGGAGGAACCGTTCCTCTACCGCCGCTGTAGCCGGAATCTCTGGCCGCTGCTGTCGTTGATGTTGGAACTCGTCACCGGCACCGCCTCCGTCGGAATTGCCACCGTCAAGAAAGGGTTCAGGCCGCCACGGGTGTCGCTGCCGGAGAAGGGAGCTGCGTCTCTGTGATTCTGGCCGCCGGAAAATGCTACTGCCGTCGCTGGAAAATCCTGCCGGTAAGGGTCTTGTCATTAGCCTCTGTCCTTCTGAATTTCGAGAATGCTATAGTCAGTGCATGTTGGTTTCAGTTGTCGCGATCGGAATTCGTCGCCGCTGCCGCTTGAGGTGGCTTCTAGGCTGCCGCCGAACTGGCTCGGAGACCGCCGCTGTTTAGGTTCAGCCGTTCCTTTCTCGTTTCGATAAGCGTTTTCGATTTGAAAGCCCTTTAGATTATTGTTCTGATAATTTTAGGCTGAGGTGTTGTGGCGTTATCAGTCGTAGGGTTGTGTATCGACGCTTGCGTAACGTGCTCGGAGTTCGCGGCTGCTTCGTTTCGCCAGTTTAGTAAGTATTTATGTTTCGGAAAGCCTCGTGTTAGTATTCTGTTGTGTTTGGTTAATGAGTATGAGTTTTGATAACGTGGGATCGAGTCCTGATTATTGTATATTGTGATTAGTGTTGCTATGGTTATTGCGAAAGTGGCTTGGAGCCGAGGTTTTGGTTGCCGGTGATTTCGAGTTGAGGCAAAAAGGACTCAGTGAGGCGTTTGGGCTATGGTTTTGCGTTTTGAGGTAGGGGCCTTTATACAAACTAATTTATTTTAAATTGGAAATTGTTATAAATAGATATGATGTGCAGAATGCATTTCTGGTGATTAAGTAAGTCTTATGAATTGTCTGATTTGTATTGGATGAATATGATTGCCTGTTTGATTGAGATAATATTTGATTTTGTCCAAAATGGAGGTCTCTGGTTGTTTTGAATTGAAAGGATTTTAGTAATTAAAGTCTGAATTTTCTTACTGGAAACTGATTTGGTCTTGAATCCCTTGGAAAAAGAGTTGAGGATTAGTTTGGTTGGGACCCAAAACGGGTGGCAAAGTCTAGGTTTTAGGGGGAGATGTTGGCAAAATTTCTATAAAATCCGAGATTTTGAATGAAACGTTATTTTTGAAAATAATGAATTATGTTTGAATTAAATGTTTGGTAAATAAATTATGTTTGAACTTACCTTCTTAAGAAAACTATATATTTTGGATGAAATTTATTTAAGAAAGGAATTATGTTTTAAAGTCAATTTAAATATGAAAATTCTCATGTTTTAGGATTTGATTTGAGTAAACAAATTGGAGGAATTTTAGTGGATTTAAAAAGAAACTGAATTTCGATTGACTGATTTCACTTTACGACGTTTTAGGAAAAGTCTGAAGTACCCTTTGAAATCTTGATTTTAGAAAAACTAAAACAATTTTTGAACCCTTTGGAAACACTTCAGATTTTGGAATGAAACTGAAATTGGTTTTTGGACTCAAATGATTTGGTTTTGGGCTTAACTTCTACTTTATTTACTCAAATCAAAAAGCTAAAGTTTTAGAGATTTTCGATGAACTTAAGGAAATGAGTTAGGTTATTCTCCCCTGAAGTCTTGAGACTCCGTTGAGGAATTTTATGACCAAACCTTGATTTAGAAATGAATGATTTTGAGTCTTTGAAAAGAGATTTTGAATTTGGCCTGATTTTGAGATTGTTTGGAAGTTCTGGAATGTGGAAAGTGGCTCTGTTTTGAAAAGTGATTTTTGGCAAGATGTGAATTGAATATGTTTGTTATTCAAAAGTAAATGGGCCAAGAATGAATTTGAAATAAGTTGTTGAGCCTGATTGATTGTGGATATCATCAAGATTGATGAGTTATTACTTGGTAGGCATAAGGGTTGGGTCCGTCCCGCTTATGCTGAGATGAGATTGTTGATAAGTCGCTTGCGCCTGGCAAGGACGGTGGTTAATCCCGCTTGTCGAGAGCGTGGCGCCCATGTAAGGACGGTGGTTAATCCCGCTTACGGTGGAGGCAAGGACGGTGGTTTAATCCCGCTTGCGTGTTCCGGGCAAAGACGGTGGTTTAATCCCGCTTGTCTATGGGACCTATATATAAGGACGGTGGTTGGATCCCGCTTATCTTAGTCGGGTTTGGCAACATAACCGACAATGTAATATCACAGCCAGTAGGGCAGATATTCATCATTTGCATTTATGTGACATTGTTTGGGTGTGCATATTGTAATTGGTTTACCTATGTGAATACTTATGTTAACTGCTAACTGCTAACTGCTATAATTGTTGTAATTATTATTGATTGTGTTTGAACTACATTATTTGTGATTGTGCTTGACTTGGTTGGTTTGTGATGAATTGGTCGATGATTGAGTTGTTTGGGCCAGGGGCCGTGTTGGATTGGATGGGCTTGAGGCCGTGATTGGTATATTGAGTTCTAGTTCTGTATAAAGTATCTGACCAGTTCAGCATAGACTTAATGAACCTATGCTTGGAACGGGAAGATCATTTATACCGCGTAGGTAACTGCTTTCATGGTTGTGGTCTAGAAAAGTATGAAAAATCAAACTCTTACAGCATAGACTTAATTGAACCTATGTTTGGGACATATTGGTAATTCATACTGTCTAAAAAAAACTTTTCAGATTTTTACAAGAAAGGAAAAAGATTTTGTTTTAAAATATTTGAGAAATTTATCGAGTCTTCAAAAAGGGATTTTTTGGATTTCGAATGTGTACCCAAGGTTTTTGGAAAGACTCATAAGACGAGCAATTATCACTGTACTCTCAAAATAATTTTATTTTACGTATCTTGTTATAGCAATTTATGTAATCCTATAGTGAGAACAAGCGAGTACGACGTTCTCACTCCCCTACCGATTATTCCTTTTCAGGATATGAATGACGAAGCTTCAGAAGAGTTATGTTCATTTTCTGTTTATTCAGTATTTTTGTATTATCTTAGCTATTATTTTTCCGTCGCCTTTATCTTTATTAAGTTTGTAAGAGGGATAGGAAATTATGATATGTATGTTTGTAAGCTAGTGTTATATATATATATATATCTTAAGGTATTGTATCTGGTTTGTATGTAAATGTATGTTTATGTTTTCAACGAAAAAATGTTTTTGAAAGGTTATATGTTTTTAAGTTTTAAACAGGCTCCTATTTTAGTATTAAATATGTTTAGAGTTGTCGTAATATCCAAACTATCAGAATGGCGCAGCCGGAAGCGTAACATTTTGATAATGAGGGTGTTACATAGCCGCTACTTATGACAAACAAATACAAATAATGCTATCAAATAAGATCAGCAAAACAAAATTACCGATTAATTGATATTTTATTTAAATAATTATCTGTTTCTGTTGGATGTGTTTAGTAAATCTTTTTCACCCATTTTTTGTGTTGCTAACTAATAGCATGCAAAACAAGATTTTTTTTTTTTTGTATCGCTAGACATTTCACATCTGGTAATATATCAATAAATATAAGATGAGAAGAACTAAATATAAGATATTCATTATTATCTAATAATATTTTTTAATCATAATAAATTACTAATAGCAGCATTTAAGTCATTCTACAAATAAAAGAAAGTAAGAAATGAAGGTAAAAGAAATAAAGAAGTAAATTTTTGGACGGTAGTATAAATAAATTCACTCACACTTGCTATATATATATCATTAGGATTTGTGACAGTCCGCCTAATGTCTAGACGACCTGAAGGATGGAACATACAATTTGTTTAATGTCTAAATGAACTGAGTAGTGCAAAATATAAGTGAATTGAGTAACATCTAATACAGTTTGCCTAGACATTAGACAAATTATAAAAAGTACATACATCATTAAACTATTTTAATTTTTTTAGAAAATAATAATTTTTTTTAATTTATTTTTGAAAAAAATCTAACATATTTTAACATAGTTGAATTTTTAAATATAAGATGTTTGCTATAATACTTAAAAGATTTCGTCTAATTACTAAAATAGATTGAATAATTGATTTTAAATTTAAAAATATAAAAATTAAAATATTTTAAATATTTTAAAATTATTATAAAAAATAATTTGAACAAAAATGAGGCACCAGTAAAAAATAATCATAAAATTAGGGCTGTCAAACGGACTAGTTCGGCCATTTAGGTCCGACTCATTAAATCTATAGGTTAAATGAGTTGGACCGTTTAAGTCCGCTTTTTTTGTGGGTCATAATTTTTCAACTCGGACCGTTTATGGTCAGCCCGTGGGTTAAACGAGTCAGCCCGTTTAGCTTTTTATTTTATTTTTTAAAAAATATTTTGACAAAAAAATTACTTTTAGGTCAAAAACTTTAAAAAATTAATATTTTTTATTTGATGGGTCGAATTTTTTGGTCGGATCGAAAAAAATTTCGACTAAAAATACAACTTTTTTAAAAAGATATAAAAAAAATTAAACAGAGCACTCATTTAACTCGCAGACTAACCCGTTTAACCCGCCATTTTTTACGAGTTAATCGGATTCAGCCCATTTAACCCAAAATTTAAATGGACTTAATTTTAAGAACAAAGTCCGACCATTTAAATGGATAAATAGACTAGCCTTCATAAAATTGGCCTACACTACATACATGTGGTTAGAACTTAGAAAAAGGAAAGTAACTGATAACTATATATGGGTGAATGGGTCCCAGTTTACGAACGGAGAAACCGAGAAACGGAGAGAGAATGCAAGTTTGGAAAAGCGAGCCCCTGTGTATGAAAAATATCGTGGCTCCCAAATGTACGAAAATATCTTCCAAGTTGTAACCACACAATACGCAAGTACGCAAAAATATCTACCTGCTACATAGTTTCACGAACATTCCAGGAGCAATAATAGTAACCACTCGCTTTCCCGAATCACATTCCAAAAGCGTCTCTCGCTTCGGAGATATTTTTAAACCTTCTCCCGCAATCACTTCCCAACCAAACAAACCACTTTCTTCCGTTCGAGTAAATTTGGAAAGAAAATCTGTTGAGTTTGAAGTTGGATCAATAATAATGGAGAGTGGTGAGAGAGAATGTTACTACAGAATTCTTGGTGTGAGTTCTGATTCTTCGTTTCAAGAGATAAAGCGTGCTTACAGGAAGCTTGCTATGGTTGGTGTCCCTGCCTTTTGATTCTTAATTAATTAAGCTTTAATGGATTTTCGGAATGAGGTGCATGCTCATGCGTTTTCCTTTGTGTTTATTTTTTGGGTTGAATAATGCATAGAAATGGCATCCAGATAGGTGGACAAGAAATCCTTCTTTGCTAGGGGAAGCCAAGCGCAAGTTCCAACAAATTCAAGAAGCTTATTCAGGTAACCGGAGTTTTCAATCTTCATTCATATTGTTATTATTATTATTTAGAGCTTAATTTTGTTATATATTTATTCAATCAAATTTAGAGTTTCATATGCTGTGCCACCCTTGGATCTGAACCTTTCTGTCCCTGCAAGAAGGGACTTAGGTAGCTTATGTAATATCAGTTATGATACATATTTTCGTAGCAAAGACAGTTACTTAAAGAATATGAAACGCCATAGTTAATTTTTTGCAATATGAACCCTATATATTTGTACCTCAATTGTTGAAAGTTCTGGTTTTAAAGGTAAACATTCTTACTATTGTTGTTATGCATGCCTCTTGGAATTTATGCCTTTTAAGAGTTCTAGCTTCCTTTTGTTTTATTTAATTTTAATTATTTCCATTTTTTGGGTGTGTTTGGAGTGAATATGATCATTGAACCTTGGGTTTTTTTTGTTTTGTTGGTGCAGTATTGTCTGATCAAAAGAAAAGAACGATGTACGATGCTGGGTTGTATGATCCTGAGGAGGAAGAGGATGAGGTCAGTGGTTTCACAAATTCTATTTTCAAATGTGCTTCTTTCTTGTTGCACGTTATATTTAGGATAAGCTTATGGAACTAACTTTTAATTAGTCAATTAAAGGTTTAAGATTTGACGTTTATAATTTAAGATTTATGATTTAAAATTTAAGATAGAAAGGATAATTTAAAAAAGTTAGTTAATATCGACCGAAAAAAGTTGGCTTTTTAATTAAAACTCTTATAGTATATATATGTTACTGAAAGACTATTGTGCATGATCTTTGAATTTAGGGATTTTCTGAATTTGTGGAAGAAATGGTGTCCCTTATGGCCCAAGTGAGACAAGAGGTATGGTTCGAAACCACCTTCACTCATTCCTACCTTTTAATCGGGTTTAGAGTAGTTAAAGATTTAGAGAAAATGACAAATAGGTCCCTGACTTTTTGTTCCGCGGATATTTTTATCCCTAACCATTAAAAAATACTTTTAAATTTTTGACCTTCACAAAACTTGGACGGATCAGTCTCTGACGGAGGCATTTGAACGGATCAGTCCCTGACGGAGGCATTTGGACGGAGGGACTGATCCGTCTAAGTTTTGTGAAGGTCAAGGACTTAAAAGTATTTTTCAATGGTCAGGGACAAAAATGTCTGCGAGGCAAAAAGTTATGGACCTATTTATTCTTTTCTCAAAGATTTAAGCATAGAAAACAAGAGTTTAAGTATTAGGGTCGAGTCAAATCAAAGTTTAAAAGGTACGAAATGAGTGCCATGTTCACATTTGGTGGAAAGATTTAACACTTGTAATCATTCATACATGTGTTTTAGGAGAAGGAGTTTGGGCTTGAAGATTTGCAGTCCATGTTCATGGAAATGCTTGAAGGATTCGAGTCTCCTTCTACCATGTATTGCTCCATGCCTTCTTCGTCGATGTTCGAGTTTGATGAATCCCCGTGCGCGAAAAAGGAAGCCAAAAGGATGCGTTTGGATACAAGCATGATGGATAAAACAGGGTCACATTTTCAAGCACCAACTAGCCTTAACTTTGTATGAAATGAGGGGATGTTGCAATTAGTTCTTATTTGTTGAATTGTAGGTGTTGTTTCTCTTTTTAAAGATGGTAAATGACACCTTCTCCCTGAGGTAGAGGGGAAGAGGAAACTGTTATGGACTTGGTTAGAATTATGATTACCCGGATAAAGGGATTCAGTGATTTTTGTTTGTTCCTTTTGGGGTGATCTAGTGATGAGGATTGTCCGTTGTCCATTGAGCTTGAATTGAGGAAAGGGATCTTTGGTTCTTTACAATTTTGTAAGCTATGCTATATACTGTGAGAGAAAATTTTGTTTCAAACTTATGCATTTTACGGGAAAGTGTCTTGTTCAAAGAACTATGATTGGTTTATTGTCAAGATATTTTTGGGTCAAAATTTATGCAAAGAAAAACGTTTATCCGTTAAAAAAAAAAAAAAAACTCTTGCACGTTGTACAAAGTTAGTCATACATCATGCATCATGATTTTGTAATATATATAATTCTATCCAAACCTCCCTAAATTAACATGTTATTTACCTTTTATATTGTATCAATTTTTAATTCAATGATATCTTAATTAATTACTAATTATACTAATAATAACTTGAATTATTTCAATTTAATTAGAATTAATATCTTAATTATAATAGAATCATTTTGTAATTAAATTATTATTTAAAATAGCTTATCATATAATTTCTTAAAATATTAATAATCGAACTTTTTTTCTCAAATTATTCTTTTTAAGAAATTTCTCACCGATATCATCGTGACAAGCAGCGCCGATTTTAGTATTGTCTTTATAAATTACATTATTTATTTCACAAATTAAACTGCCCAAAAATAGAGAATGATAATTAATAGATGTGTTTTGATTTAACTATAATTTATGTACAAATGTATGGACAAAAATTAACATACATCATGAAAATTATTAGTTTATTACAGTATATCTAGGTTATTATCAACAATTACAAGTTCAAAGGTCTCACTAAATTAATCTGACCAAATTTATGAAAAGTTGTTTAATATATATTTACAATGTCAGCGCGCTTGTCACGACGACGGCGATGATGCTTGGAGGCGGTGAAATTACGAGAAAAATAAAGAAGTAAGGAGTGACAAAATACTTGAAGTTATAACCAGAGACGGATCTAAGGGGGGCCTAATGTCACGGTAAATTTTAGAAGGTTAGATTTAACAGTGTTTGTATAGTTTTCTGGAGTGTTTGAGAATACTTTAGATGGTTCCGGAACGTTCTAGAATGTCCTAGAAGGTCCCGTAATACCCTAGAAGGTTCTAGCTAGAAGACTCTGGAAGGTCATAGAGTATTCTAGAAGAGTGTAGATGTATATAGAAGTATAAAGAGTGGTATGGAATAATCTAGAAACATTTAGAAAGTTGTGGTAGGATAGATATTTGTAAAGAAGGTTCTGGATGATTAATCTAGACCGTTGATTAGATTTAATCCTAACCATCCATTGAGGAGGTGGATGGCTATAAATAGGGGTGAGAGTTAGAGTTTGGGTGTGTGTGAATCATTTGTAACCACACTTGAGCAATAAAGTGTTCTTCCACCAAAGCTTCCTTTCTCTTGTGTTCTCTTGTATTCTTAACTTTCTTGCTAAGTATTGAGGGTTAGGCTGACTTGGTCTTAGCTCAAGAGGTTGAGTAAGTCCGAGTGCCGACACGGTAGCGTTGGAGTGTCCCCAAGGCCGTGACAATTTGGTATCAGAGCCAGGTTCGAGAGGGAGCACAAGTGATTTGTGGGTATGGCTTCTAGTATCACCATGTAGCATATTGAGTCTCAAAGGGGAAGGAATGCTATTCCTTCTCAATGGGGAGGCAAGAAGGTCCGTTCTTCAAGTGAGCCTAGAAGTAAGGACTCTAACTTCCTAGAAGAGAGAGTTTCTGTGTTGGAGAATGTTCTATCCTCTATGGATGAGCGTTTCCAAAGGATAGAACATGATAAGGAGACCCCTCAAGGCTCACGTGTTAGGAGAACTAGATGCTTTCAAAGAAAGCATGCTCCAAATCGAAGAAAAGCTTGAGAATTCCTTAAAGCTATTTGAGGAAGTTCGAGTTTGGTTCGAGGAGGCAAAATCTCGACCAACCATTATAAGGGAGACGACAAAGATTGATCTCCCCAAGCCAAAGGAGTTCAAGGGCGTAAGGGACGCTCGCGAGGTGGAGAACTTCCTATGGCAAATGGAGAGGTACTTCGAAGGCCAAGGGATGGTCGAAGAAGCAATAAAGGTACGCACTGCAGTTCTCTACCTTTCTGATAATGCTACTTTGTGGTGGAGGAGAAAGTGCGTAAATATGGAAAAGGGTACTTGCAACATAGCCACATGGAAAGATTTCAAAGGGGAGTTGAAAAGACAATTCTTCCTTGAGAATGTGGTTTATGAAGCAAGGAAGAAGTTGAGGGAGTTGAAGCACAAGAGTACGATTAGCGACTACGTAAAGGAGTTCACTACTCTCACGCTTCAAATCCCCAACTTAGCATCAGAGGATGCATTGTTCTTCTTCATTGATGGACTCCAACCTTGGGCAAAGCAAGAACTACAAAGAAGGAATGTTAAGGATGTCGATGAGGCCATTGTGGTGGCCGAATCACTCATTGAGTATCATAGGGGAGACTCTAAACCCAAGTCATCCTCCAAGCCTAGTTCTACTAAAGGTAGGGGAGACAAGGGAAAGAGTTTCTCAACCAAGAAGGAAGGAAAATACTCTTCAAAGAAAGAGTACGAAGAAAAAAAAAAGGCTTTCGTGCCCAAAGGAGGATGCTTCGTGTGCAAGGGACCACACCAAATGAAGGATTGTCCCAAGCTAGGGACTTTGGCATCTTGATAAACCACTATTTTATGGTTTATATTATGTTTAATTGTGTGGTTTTATCATGATCCTTACCCACTTATTCATTAAATTAGCATGAAATTATAATTCCTTCCTGAATTTATAACATGTTTGAAAACTGCTTCCTAGAGACTTTAATTATGTATTTTTAATTCTCCTTTATTCCATTCGATGCCGTGATCTGTGTGTTGAGTGTTTCAGACTTTATAGGGCATGAATGAGTTGGAGATTGGAAATGAAGCTAGCAAAAATGGAAGGAACACAAGAATTTAAGGAGATAACCAACGAGAAGTGACGCGGTCGCTTGGCTCACGCGACCGCGCGAAGGAGAGCAAATCGCAGTGACGCAGCCGCATGGCTCACGCGGCCGCACGGATTGGAAAAGCTCAAGCGACGCGGTAGCGTGGACGACGCGAACGCGTGGCAAGGAAAAGCGCGAATGACGCGTCCGTATGGGTGACGCGATCGCGTGACATGTGCGATCTGCATAATCTGCAGAATTCGCTGGGGGCGATTTTGGACCTTATTTCGACCCAGTTTTCGGCCCGGAACAGCAGACTAGAGCCAGAGAATATGCAGAAACAAATAACAACATTCATTCTAGACAGTTTTCAGTTTTTAGATTTAGTTTTATTCCTCCTCTAGGTTTTTTCTCTCTAGGTTTTAGAATTTTAATTTTCAATTGATTTTAGCATTGGAACATTGAGAAGAGTTATTTCCTCATCAAGACTTCGTCATTCTAGTTCGTTCTCTTAACTTGGTTTTATTCTTCCATGTTCTTTGCTTTGTTCAATTTTTTCATTTGAATACTTTCATGATTATTTAATACAAGGATTATTTCTTTCATTTGAATTTATTTTCCATTCCAATAATCATGTCTTCTTTTAATTTCCTTTCATATGTTATGGATTTCTTATTTACAATGAGCGAGTAGTTTCTTAACTTGATGGGGAGTTGATTGAAAGGAACTCTTGAGTTGGAAGGATTGAAAGAGAATTTGTAATTGGGTTAACTGTTGGATTGCTATCTAGTCACTAACACCAATCCCTTTGAACTAAGTGGGTTGCAACTCGTGAACAGATCTAACATTCCAACTTGTTTGACTTTCCTTTACCTAGTAAAGGATAACTAAACAGAACAACCATTAATTATAAATTAATCTTGAAATCATCCTATCAATAATAGAGATTTCAACTAATCAACTCCCAGTCAAGGCTTTTATTCATATTATTTAAATTTCCTCAATTTAATTTTCAATTTACTTAACTCAACTTTTTGGAACATCTGATTAATAAGATAGCACACTTTTCTGCAACTTGTTGGGAGACGACCTGGGACTTAAACTCCCAGTAATTTTTAATTTAAACGCTCTGTGACATATTTCTAAATGGATAGGCAGATTTTTGGTGAGTTAAGAACTATACTTGCAACGTAACTATTTTAATAATTTTTAATTCACTAACTTCTGTGCCTCATCAATTTTTGGCGCCGTTGCCGGGGAGTTGAAATAGAGTGCTAAAGTTATTAATTAGAATTTATTTATTTGCATTTTATTTTATTTTGCTACTATGAGCTGCATGTTTCTTTCGTCAAATGACGCGTTCACTTCCTGATCCGCGCTTGCTAATATTCGATCCTGAAATTGAAAGGACTATTTCACGAATAAGGCGAGAACAGCGTCGGTTAGTCCGCTCTGAGGGCGGATCTGAAAGTGAACTTGAGGAAGAAACCAGCCCCCGTTCTACTGATTCGGTTGTTTTACGTGCAGAAGACATGGCAGCTAGGAGAGTTACCATCCAGGAGGAAGGAGCCCCTGATTTTACAATGCAACCGTTTCAAGCGCATCATCCAGCGGTAGCTACATATTTTGAAATAAAGACCGCACTGCTAAATTTGATGCCCAAGTTTCATGGCCTACCTGCTCAAGAGCCTATTAAGCACTTGAGAGATTTCCAGGCAGCCTGTTCTACTGTCAGGCGTGATGGTACTGATGAAACTTCAATTCTTATGAAAGCTTTCCCGTTTTCTCTCGAGGGAAAAGCAAGAGAGTGGTACTACACTCAACCTCTAACAAATGTATCCAACTGGGATACACTCAGAAAGGAGTTTTTGGAGAAATTCTTTCCATCTGAAGTTACTGATAAACTAAGGAAGGATATTTCCACAATTGTTCAGGATGACAATGAGACTCTCTTTGAATACTGGGAGTGCTTCAATAATCTTCTGGAAGCATGCCCCCACCACATGATTGACAAGATAGTGTTACTTAGCTATATCACACAGGGCATGAGGCCCCAAGATAAGACCACATTGGAAAGTGTCAGCAATGGGTCTATGAAGAAGTACAAGACCACTGATGAAGCGTGGCAATTGATCAGTGATTTAGCTGAATCTACTAGAAATCACAGGCAAAAGCAAGGCCGTTCAAAAGCCGTTGCAGAAGTATCCTCTAACAGAGAGACTGCTGCTTTAACTCAAAATATATGTGAGATGACTAACTTGCTGAAGCAGATGCAATTGAATCAACAACAAGCTCAGCAAGCTCAACCCCCTCCACCACAACAAAACCAACAACTAGTCCCACAGAGAGTTTGTGGAATCTGTGCTGATTATAGCCATTGTACTGATGAATGCCCGCAGCTCCAACAAGAAGACAACATGGTGGCATCCACCCATAACTTCTACGACCGCCCCAACCAAGGGTACAATCAAAGTGGAAATAATAACCATGGATGGCAGGACAATTCTAACCAGAATTGGAGGGACAACAATAACAGAGGAGGCCGAGATAATCAGAGAAATCAGAGGTGGAATAATAACAACAGGCAGCAGAATCAACCTTACAGAGCACCTCACCTGAGGCAAAACCAAGGACCACAGAATAATCAACAGCAGACCTCTCAATTCGCTCATTCCTCTTTATCTCCTAATGAAGAGCTCCTACAATCTTTCGAGCGAAGACAACAGACCATGGAAAATAACATCATGAATAGTATTAATGCCAGTCTGAGTGGTCTCACCTCTACTTTGCAAGCTCTTATGTCACAGATTGGATCAACACAAAATTCCAGTAACCAACCTTCAAGCTCCACTGGAATCCCCTCTCAACCATTACCCAATCCAAAGGGAGGCATTAATGCCATCACCCTAAGGTCTGGAACCACACTGCAGGAGAGGAATCAGGAGGAATCAAGCCCACCAGAACACACCTCAGCTGAAGAGGTAGTAGAAATAGAAGATTTTGAAGAGGAAGAGGACATACAAGACATAGCTGAAGAAGAAATAGCTCAACCACAAGAGGAAGAACCAAAAGGCGCAGACACCACAGAAAACACTACTCCTATTCCATTTCCACAACTTGCAAGGAAGCCCAGAAAACAGCTGGAACCCGACCCCAAAATGGTAGAAATATTCAAAAAGGTTGAGGTAACTGTTCCTCTTTTTTATGTTATTCAACAGGTACCTAAATATACAAAGTTTCTAAAAGACTTATGTATCCATAAAGACAAAATTAATGAATTAGAAACTATTCCTTTAGGTAGTTCTATATCTGCTTTAATGGGAGGATTACCTGAAAAATGTAGTGATCCAGGTCCTTGTATAGTTAGCTGTACTATTGGTGGTGTAGTAATTTATGATTGTATGTGTGATTTAGGAGCATGTGTCAGTATAATGCCTTTGGCTATATATGATATTTTGAGGCTCCCTCCCTTAAAAAGGTCGGCAGCTCGTTTTGTGTTAGCAGATAAAAGCATTATTACAGTGGCTGGAGTTGCTGAAGATGTTTTGGTGAACATTAAAGGGCTTACATTTCCCACTGATTTTTATATCTTGGAGATGCCCCATAATGATTCAGATAAGCCATCATCAATCCTACTTGGAAGACCATTCCTGAAGACATCAAAATTCAAATTGGATACTTTTTCAGGAACATACTCCTTTGAAATAGATGGCCACATAGTAATCTTCAATCTGAATGGAGTCATTGACAACCCCCCAGAAGATCGTTCTATCTTCCTGTGTAATGTCATTGATCAAAGTGTAGCTGAAGTTCACAAGGAAGAGTTTGAAGAGAGGCACACTGGATAAGGTCCAAGTGTGGGGACCCTTTTAACTGACAATGAGGGCACTTCGCCATTTTCACAAGCCCCAGATAATCCAGAGCCTACTCATGATCAGAAGTTAGAACTGAAACCCCTCCCTCCGCATCTCAAATATGCCTATCTCGAAGATGAGCAGAGGCTTCCAGTTATCATTGCGAGGGAACTTACTTCTCAACAAGAAGAGCAGTTACTTGATGTGCTGAGGAAGCATAAGAAGGCAATTGGGTGGAGCTTGGCAGACATAGTAGGCATCAACCCTCAAGTATGTGAGCACATAATATTTTTAAAAGAGGGAGCAAGACCTGTCCGTCAACCCCAAAGAAGATTGAATCCCACCATCTTGGAAGTTGTCAAAAAGGAAGTGACCAGACTATTGGAAGCAGGTATCATATATCCCATTTCAGACAGTGAATGGGTAAGCCCAGTACAAGTGGTGCCCAAGAAGTCTGGAGTCACTACAGTGAAGAATGAGCATGGAGAACTCATAGCAACTAGAGTTCAGAATGCTTGGAGAGTCTGCATTGATTACAGGCGTCTCAACCAAGCTACCCGTAAGGATCACTACCCACTTCCATTCATTGATCAAATGCTGGATCGCCTGTCAGGTAAATCACATTATTGCTTTTTAGATGGTTACACAGGTTATTTCTAGATTCATATAGCTCCTGAGGATCAGGAAAAGACTACTTTTACATGTCCTTTTGGGACTTATGCTTACAAGAGAATGCCCTTTGGCTTGTGCAATGCACCAGCTACTTTCCAAAGGAGCATGATGAGTCTTTTCTCTGATCTTATTGAGGACTGTATGGAAGTTTTTATGGATGATTTTAGCGTTTATGGTGATTCTTTTAGCCTTTGCTTAGATGGATTATCTAGAGTATTAGATAGATGTGTTAATACAAACCTTGTATTAAATTTCGAAAAATGTCACTTTATGGTAAAACAAAGGATTGTATTAGGACATGTGGTATCTAATAATGGCATTTCTGTAGACCCAGAAAAGGTGAATGTTATTTCTAGTCTACCTTACCCCTCTACTGTGAGGGAAGTCCGTTCGTTCCTTGGCCATGCAGGTTTTTACAGGAGATTTATTAAGGACTTTAGTAAGGTCGCACTTCCCTTATCCAGATTACTGCAGAAGGGTATTGAGTTCGAGTTTAGTGAGGATTGCAAACAAGCGTTTGATAAGCTGAAGACTGCTCTGACTCAAGCTCCAATTGTGAGAGGACCAGACTGGAGCCAGCCATTTGAAATCATGTGCGATGCTTCCAACCATGCAGTAGGAGCAGCGCTGGCTCAGCGTGAAGGTAAGGATCCTTTCGTTATTGCTTATGCGTCTAAGACTTTAGACACTGCCCAGTCTAATTATACTACTACTGAGAAAGAGCTTCTTGCTGTTCTTTTTGCTCTAGATAAATTCTGAGCTTATTTACTTGGTACTAGAGTAGTAGTGTATTCGGACCATGCAGCTTTAAAGTATCTATTAGCTAAAAAGGAGTCCAAACCAAGACTTATACGTTGGATACTGCTGTTACAAGAATTTGATTTAGAAATAAAGGATAGGAGTGGTAATCAGAATTTAGTGGTAGACCACTTGAGTCACCTTGAGCATATTAAGGATGATTCTACTCCTATAGATGATAATTTTCCTTTTGATAACCTGCAAGCAGTATCTGAGGTAGTCCCTTGGTATGCACATGTTGCTAATTATTTAGTTAGCCGCACATTCCCTCCAAATTTTTCTAAGCATCAAAGAGACAAGCTGAAAAGCGAGTCTAAATATTATATATGGGATGACCCATATTTATGGAGATGTGGCGCTGATCAAGTAATTAGACGTTGTTTGCCTCAATCAGAATTCTAGTCCATTTTAGAGGCCTGTCACTCATCTGAGAGTGGAGGACATTTTGGCCCTCAAAGAACAGCTAGAAAGATCTTAGACTGTGGATTCTGGTGGCCTACACTTTTTAGAAACGCTGCTGAGTTTTGTAAATCTTGTCTCCCATGCCAGAAATTTGGTAATATATCCAGGAGGGATGAGATACCTCAACAAATTATGCTTTTCTGTGAAATTTTTGATGTTTGGGGCATTGACTTCATGGGTCCATTCCCAAATTCTAATGGATATTTTTATATATTGTTAGCTGTGGATTATGTTTCCAAATGGGTGGAAGCAATTCCTACCCGCACTGATGATGCTAACACTATTGTTTCCTTTGTGAGAAACCATATTATATGTCGCTTCGGATCACCACGAGCAATCGTGAGCGACCAAGGCACCCATTTTTGTAACAGGAGACTAACAGGATTAATGAAGAAGCACGGGATAATTCATAAAGTTGCAACAGCTTACCATCCCCAAACTAATGGGCAAGCTGAGGTGTCAAATAGGGAAATTAAGCGTATCTTGCAAAAGATAGTAAAGCCTCATAGAAAAGACTGGAGCACCAGGCTACAAGATGCACTCTGGGCATATAGAACATCATACAAGACACCCATTGGGATGAGTCCTTTCCGCTTGGTTTATGGAAAAGCTTGTCATCTCCTAGTTGAAGTAGAACACAGAGTCTTTTGGGCAGTTAAGGAGTGCAACATGGGAATTGAGAAAGCCGGAGCTGAAAGGAAGTTGCAACTGCAGGAATTGGAGAGCCTTCGCCTAGAAGCTTATGAGAACTCAAGAATATACAAGGAGAAGATGAAGGCTGTACATGATCAAAACATCAAGAGGAAAGAGTTCCAACCTGGGGATTTCGTCCTCCTTTATAAATCTCGATTAAGGCTCATGCCAGGTAAGTTGAGATTAAGATGGGAAGGTCCATACAGAGTACAGAAGGCCGAACCGTACGGAGTTTATCACCTAAGCCATCCCTCAAGCTCTGAACTTATTAAGGTTAATGGATAACACCTGAAACTATACCATGCCGAGAAGATACAGAGAAACAAGGAGCTTGAGATCTTCCTCTTGGAAGATCCCCACATAGCCAAAGATTGAGCTAGTGGAGGGTCCAACTTACGGACGTTAAAGCAAAGTGCTAGGTGGGAGACAACCCACCATGGTATGATCATTCTTTTCTTTATTTTTAGTTTTTCCTATTCAATAACTTTTCTCTTTCTTAGTACTTTCGTGCATCTACATTTACATGTTTTTATTTTCAAAAAAAAAAATTTCCGCTACGCGACGCGGTCGCATTAGCGACGTGTCCGTGTCACAAGGAGAGTAAAGAAAAAATAAAAATGAACAGAAAGTCATGCTGGAGTGCAGCTGGAAGCGTGCCAATGGCACAAATCAACCCACGCGACCGCGACGCTGACGCGTTCGCGTCGCATGGGAATCATGGCCTCCCACGCGACCGCGTGCCCCACGCGGCCGCGTGCCCTGAGTTTTCGACGTAAAAGGGTGCACAATGAAATATTGTGCGAGAGTGATGCTGGATTGGTGATGGAAGCACAATCCTTATCACGCGACCGCGTCACCGACGCGGCCGCGTCATCCATTTTCTGACGCACACTCACGCGATCGCGTGACCCACGCGATCGCGCCGTCCCAATTTTGGCAAATAAATTAATTTGAACAGAGAGTTGTGCTGGTGCGAGGCTGCACTCGCGCCAGGAGCATGACATGGGTCACGCGACCGCGTGACCGACGCGATCGCATCACCATACTTAAAGTGCATCCACGCGAACGCGTGCCCCACGCGGCCGCGTCGCATGCGCCGTACAGCTCAACCTAAAATTGCTACATATCTTATCTTTCTCTCCTCCAAATCCTAATTTTTCTTTTCCCTCCTTATTTCTTCCTTCTCCCTTCTTCCTTCTATCTCACCTATCACTCTCTCTCTCTCTCTCACTTCCATTACCAAGGTTCTATTTTCTTCTTCCTTCTTCTCTTTCCTATCATTCTTATCATTTTATATATTATTTTCTTTTTCTTTTCTTTTTCTTTTCATTATTCATATTTTCCTTCTTCTTCTTTTCTTTTTTACATGGTGTTAGAAATTTATTTGAGTCATTAGTCCTCATTATATGCTTGTAGATTGTTGCAATTTGTTTGACAATTATTATTTTTAAGGGATTGCTTGCATGTTCACCTTCATACTTTCTATATCTTATTTACCATGCATGCCATGTGTTTGTGAAAAGGCCCATATAGCATTATGCAATTTTCTACATTACTTTAATCTACTATTCAATGCTTGCTTTTCACAAATTCTCTTTACTATTGTTTTAATTGAATTTAATTGTCAATACAAACATTTTGGCTTGTTACAATTGATGCTTGGTCTATGCTACTCATGCCCTTTTCCGGTATGCCAATAAACACCTTGCATCCACTTATCTTTCGATGCACTGACTATTTTTCATTGTTGACTTTTTACATGTACTCGAGAGCATGTGTTAATGTCAACTACATCCTAATGTGCATCCATCACCACTCTTCCGTTCTCGTCCTTGCTATATATCTATTTGAATTTAATTTACTTTCTCCTCTCTTTTCAGGATGGCCACCAAGAAAGGAAAGGAGAAAGCGACTCTTAAACCCCCAGCAAGAAGAGGCACTAAAAGAGCATTAGTGGCAGAGCCTTCTTCAACCGCAGTCAAGCCCTCAACAAAAAGAGTTAAGAGGTTAATAAAGGTTGATGAAAAGGAGAAAGCCTTTCCAGCAAAGGACACTGCGCGATTTTCCAATCGCTACTGTGAGCAGATGTTCCCTATCCTAGCAGAAAGGAACTATAACAATGAATACCTTCTTATCCTCTCGTCCAATATTGCTACATTTGTTGAGCCACAAATTGAACGAAGACAATGGGGTTTCCTACGGAGACAGCCAAGGCAGGTCAATCTTTCTTGGGTAGTTGAGTTCTACTCTAACTTCTACATGCCAACCCTACAGTCTGTTTATGTCCGGTAGAAGCAAGTCCCCATTACAGAAGCGGCCATTCAGCAAGCTCTGAGTCTTCCCCCTATTCCAGAAGGAATGGACGCCTTCCAAGGAGCTGCACTTAAGCGCCAGAGGTACCAATTTGACTGGGACTCCGTTCTCGGAGTTATCGCATTACCTGGCAGCCGTTGGATCTACGGATACCACCGTACCCGCCCTAAGGGAATCTTGGCTTCAGCACTTACCTTGGAGGCTCACGTATGGGCACAGATCATGTCCCATTACGTCTTTCCGAGCACTCATGAGTCCTCCTTCACTGCGGACATGGCTGTTCTACTATGGTGCATCCTTACAGACTAACCTCTGAATCTCTCAAGACATATCCGGAATGCTATGGGACACGTACAAATTGCGGGTAACTTACCTTTCCCCGCCTTGGTCTCAGATCTTGTCTCAGCAGCTGGAGTCTCCTACAAGCTGGGGACACCAAAGCCGTGCTTCCACGGGATGATCAGTATGTTCCTAACGGGAAATACCTTAGACTTCCAGCAGCCACTACAAGTCTTCCTACTGCTCCAGTTAAAGACAATCCTTCTTCAACACCACAAGCACCTACAACAGATGAATTGCTCCAGCAGATAATCAAGAGGTTGGATCGGCAAGAACACAAAGCTAAATTGAGAGAGCGCCGTAACAACCGAAGATTCAAACACCTCAGGGAGCTACTTAGAGGAGATTGCAAAGACTCACACACCCCGGAATCTACTTCTTTTACTAGCACAGGGAGCCATGACGGTCCCGATTGTGGAGATACTGCTACCAGCCCACCCCTGTTCCTGACAGACGGCACCGAGGACGGTGCAAAGCCTTAAGTGTGGGGAGGTCAGTCAGTACCTAACTTCCGGAGGTAATTTCTCTTCTCTAGCACCAATAATTAGGATATTTTAGTTAGATTTTCTTTCTTTTATAGAATAGAATAAATTGCATAGGTTAGGATAGTTGCATACATGTTCTACTTGATTGAAAAGACAATTAGTTTCTTTTAAGACTCTATCTTTGGAACAAAATTTCACTAATTTTTCAAAATTTTTATGATAAATTTGCTTGAGTTGTATTTGGAACATGCTATTTGAGCTAAAGAACACACAACCTGTGAAAGATTTGAGCCTTCATGTATGGTTACATTATTTAACCATAATTATTTCATTCTTGTGTGTTTACTTCTCTATGATTGTAATCTATATTTTGTTTTATCTTATATGTCCAATATTTATTATATTTGCATGCCTGCACATGATTGAGGCCATTATTTGTTTAAACTCACTTATCCAAATTAAGCCTACCCTTTTCAATTACCTTTGTTAACCACTTTGAACCTTTAAATCCCATTTGTTCTATATTTTACCACATTACTAACCTTAAGCTGAAAAATAATTGTATATCCCAAATTGAATCTTTGGTTAGCTTAAGATAGAATTGTGTGTGCTAGTTAAGTTTGGGAAATTGTGGGAACAAAAGTTGTTAAGGGAATGTGTCATGAGAATTTAATGGGAATTTGGATACCTACTCATGTGAAACTATAAGAATTAAAAATCTATGTGCATTGATAAGCTATATGTCAAAAAATAATAATAATAATAATAATAATAATAATAATAATAATAATAATAATAATAATAATAATAATAATAATAATAATAATAATAATAATAATAATAATAATAATAATAATAATAATAACAATAATAATAATAATAATAAATAAATAAATAAGGGGACAAAATTACCCCAATGTTAAATTCAGAACTCAAAGATCAATGCACATATGATAAAATCAAATACAAAGTTGATACATGAGTATGGATTGAAAAAGGGAATTCTGGGTAGCTAGGTATGAACTTTAAGATTACATTAAAAATATATAGGTTGGGTTGAAGCTTGGGTTAATTAAAGATTCAATTTATCAGCTCACTTAACCATATGTATACCCCTACCTGTACCTTGGCCCCATTACAACCTTGAAAAGACCTCATGATGTTTGTATTGGTATATTAGCTGTTGTTGATTGGTTAGGAGAAAAACAAAAGTTAGAAGGCATGATTAGAGAAGGATAGAGTGATTACCCTATACACGAGAGATTAGAGCGTACATACATTATTAGTGAGGGTTCAATGCTTGGATTTTCATGTTCTCTGCTTTCATGAGCTATCTTCTTGTACTTTTATCTGTCTTATTGTATAATGATAGAATTAGTGGAATTTGATTTGTAATTGTTTTGAAGAGCATATTTACTTTTGATCAAGTGGGCAAGAATCATATAGTTGCATTTATATATATATATATATATATATATATATATATATATATATATATATATATATATATATATATAGGGTTGCATTGCATTTCATGAGTTTCTACATGTTCATACTTATTTCCTTATCTCCTTCAATTAAGCATGAGGACATGCTAATGTTTCAGTGTGGGGAGGTTGATAAACCACTATTTTATGGTTTATATTGTGTTTAATTGTGTGGTTTTATCATGATCCTTACCCACTTATTCATTAAATTAGCATGAAATTATAATCCCTTCCTGAATTTATAACATGTTTGAAAACTGCTTCCTAGAGACTTTAATTATGTATTTTTAATTCTCCTTTATTCTATTCGATGCCGTGATCTGTGTGTTGAGTGTTTCAGACTTTATAGGGCATGAATGAGTTGGAGATTGGAAAAGAAACTAGCAAAAATGGAAGGAACACAAGAATTTAAGGAGATAACCAGCGAGAAGTGACGCGGTCGCTTGGCTCACGCGACCGCGCGAAGGAGAGCAAATCGCAGTGACGCGGCCGCATGGCTCACGCGGCCGCGCGGATTGGAAAAGCTCAAGCGACGCGGTAGCGTGGACGACGCGAACGCGTGGCAAGGAAAAGTGCGAATGACGCGTCCGCATGGGTGACGCGATCGCGTGACATGTGCGATCTGCATAATCTGCAGAATTCGCTGGGGGCGATTTTGGACCTTATTTCGACCCAGTTTTCGGCCCGGAACAGCAGACTAGAGCCAAAGAATATGCAGAAACAAATAACAACATTCATTTTAGACAGTTTTCAGTTTTTAGATTTAGTTTTATTCCTCCTCTAGGTTTTTTTTCTCTCTAGGTTTTAGAATTTTAATTTTCAATTGATTTTAGCATTGGAACATTGAGAAGAGTTATTTCCTCATCAAGACTTCGTCATTCTAGTTCGTTCTCTTAACTTGGTTTTATTCTTCCATGTTCTTTGCTTTGTTCAATTTTGTCATTTGAATACTTTCATGATTATTTAATACAAGGATTATTTCTTTCATTTGAATTTATTTTCCATTCCAATAATCGTGTCTTCTTTTAATTTCCTTTCATATGTTATGGATTTATTATTTACAATGAGCGAGTAGTTTCTTAACTTGATGGGGAGTTGATTGAAAGGAACTCTTGAGTTGGAAGGATTGAAAGAGAATTTGTAATTGGGTTAACTGTTGGATTGCTATCTAGTCACTAACACCAATCCCTTTGAACTAAGTGGGTTGCAACTCGTGAACAGATCTAACATTCCAACTTGTTTGACTTTCCTTTACCTAGTAAAGGATAACTAAACAGAACAACCATTAATTATAAATTAATCTTGAAATCATCCCATCAATAATAGAGATTCCAACTAATCAACTCCCAGTCAAGGCTTTTATTCATATTATTTAAATTTCCTCAATTTAATTTTCAATTTACTTAACTCAACTTTTTGGAACATCTGATTAATAAGATAGCACACTTTTCTGCAACTCGTTGGGAGACGACCTGGGACTTAAACTCCCAGTAATTTTTAATTTAAACTCTCTGTGACATATTTCTAAATTGATAGGCAGATTTTCGGTAAGTTAAGAACTATACTTGCAACGTAACTATTTTAATAATTTTTAATTCACCAACTTCTGTGTCTCATCACATCTATTGCCGAGAAACGAGATGCTCAAACTCAAGTAACTGAGTGTGTTGGATCTATCCAACACATGAATGCTATGAAGGACAAAGAGGCAAGCACTACAGAAAAGAAAGGCTTGATATGTCAAAGCCTTTATCAATGAAAAACCCGTTATGGCTATGATCGACACTGGTGTTACACACAACTTTATCACGCTTGATGAAGAAAAGAGGCTTAGGTTGAAGATCACCGAAAAGAATGGTTGGTTCAAACCCGTGAATACCAAGGGTGAACCCCTTAAGGGAGTAGCAAAAGGGGTTGAGATGACTCTTGGTTCTTGGAAGGGCCTTGTGGATTTCTCAGTAGCACCCATGGACGATTTAAAATAGTCATCGGACTCGATTTGCAAAGGAAAGCAAATATAATACCTATGCCATACTACGACGTAGTATGCGTCATGGAGAAAGGGTCTCCATGCATGGCCCCTACAGTCTCTAAAAGATGGCGGACCACAGATACTGTCTGCCATGCAACTCAAGAAAGGGTTCAAGAAGGGAGAGACTACATATTTGGCTCTATTACAAGAGGAGTCAACATCCGAAAGAGAAGACGTTCCTCCCAAAATCAAGGAAGTCCTTGAAGAAAATAAGGATGTGATGCCTCCCGAGTTGCCAAAACAACTACCACCTAGGAGGAAGGTGGACCACAAGATTGAATTGGAGTTAGGAGCAAAGCTGCCCGCCTCAACACCTTATAGGATGGCACCGCCAGAACTCGATGAGTTGAAGAAGCAACTCAAGGATTTGCTAGATGCTGGGTTCATCCATCCATCGAAGGCACCTTATGGCGCACCAGTCTTGTTCCAAAAGAAGCATGATGGTTCATTGAGACTATGCATCGACTATCGAGCACTTAACAAGGTAACCATCAAGAACAAATACCCCATTCCTTTGATAGCCGATTTGTTTGATCAACTTGGTAGAGCTAAGTGGTTCTCAAAGCTAGATTTGAGGTCAGGATATCACCAAGTGAGAATTACCGATAGTGATGAACCTAAGATCACGTGTGTCACGAAGTATGGATCGTATGAGTGGTTGGTGATGCCTTTTGGCTTGACCAATGCTCCTACGACCTTCTATACCTTGATGAACGAGATTTTTCGACCTTACCTTGATCGGTTTGTAGTGGTCTACTTGGATGACATTATTGTCTATAGCAATAATTTGGAGGAACATGTAGAACACTTACGAACCGTGTTCAAGATCTTGCGAGAGAATAACCTATATGTGAAGAAGGAAAAGTGTTCCTTTGCAAGGGACGAAGTCCACTTCTTGGGACACATCATTAAAGATGGAACTCTCTGCATGGATCAAGAAAAAGTGAAGACTATCAAAGAGTGGGAACCTCCAAACAAGGTATCTGAATTGAGGTCATTCCTTGGGTTGGCTAATTACTATCGGAGGTTTATCAAGGGATACTCCGCCAAGGCTGCACCATTAACTGATCTTCTCAAGAAGAACCACTATTAGGAATGGTCAAAGGAGTGTCAAAAGGCTTTTGATGAGTTGAAGGCTGCTATCACAGAAGGACCAGTACTAGCACTACCCGACTACTCAAAGGTGTTTGAAGTCCACACTGATGCTTCTAACTACGCTATTGGAGGAGTTCTGATGCAAGAAGGACATCCTATTGCCTTTGAGAGTCGCAAGTTGAATGATACAGAGAGGCGATACACTGTCCAAGAGAAGGAGATGACTGCGGTGGTGCATTGTCTGAGAACTTGGCGTCACTACTTGCTTGGTTCACACTTCATCGTCAAGACAGACAATGTGGCTACAAGCTACTTCCAAACTCAAAAGAAGTTAAGCCCCAAACAAGCTAGGTGGCAAGACTTCTTGGCTGAGTTTGATTTCGAATTCGAATACAAGTCAGGCAAGACTAATGTGGTAGTAGATGCGCTGAGTCGCAAGGCTGAATTAGTGGCCATTTCTATGGTTGAAGGAGATATTATGCATATCATCAAGGAAGGGTTGCATCACAATCCATTAGCCAAGAAGTTGGTGGAGTTGGCTGGAGAAGGTAAGACCAAAAGATTTTGGTTAGAAAACAACCTTCTCTACACTAAAGGGAGAAGACTATACGTCCCTAAATGGGAAAATCTAAGAAGAAAATTAGTGAAGGAATGCCACGACACCAAGTGGGCTGGTCACCAAGGTCAGCGAAGGACCTTGGCACTCATTGAATCTTCTTATTATTGGCCTCAAATGAGAGATGAAGTGGAGAGCTATGTGAAGACTTGTCTTGTGTGCCAACAAGATAAGATTGAAGTGTCTCTCAAGATTTCATCTCAGCCTTACCGAAGTCCGAGGGGTTTGGATCTATTCTCGTGGTAGTGGATCGATTTTCGAAGTATGCTACCTTTATACCTGCCCCTACTGACTGCACTGCAGAGAAAGCAGCACGACTATTCTTCAAAAATGTGGTGAAGTACTGGGGATTGCCTAAGAGCATCATTAGTGATCGAGATCCACGCTTCACAAGACGACTATGGACAGAGCTGTTCAAACTCCTTGGGTCAGAGCTTCATTTCTCAACAAGCTTCCATCCTCAAACCAATGGGCAGACTGAGAGAGTGAATGCCTTACTTGAGTGTTACTTGAGGCATTTTGTAAGCGCTAATAAGAAGGATTGGACAAAACTCCTAGACATTGCTCAATTCTCATACAATCTGCAAAGGAGTGAGTCTACAGGGAAGAGCCCATTCGAGATTGTGATTGAACAACAGCCGCTTACACCTCACTCTCTTTCTTCCTCTTACTCAGGGAAGAGCCCTGGAGCTTATCATATGATTAAGTCATGGGAAGAACAAGCAGATGTCACTCGTTCTTACCTCGACAAAGCTGCCAAGAGGATAAAGAAATGGGCAGATAAGAAGAGGAGGCATGCAAGCTATCAAGTGGGAGACAAAGTAATGATCAAACTTCTTCCACAACAATTCAAAGCCTTTCGCAAGGTTCATAAGGGCTTAATCCGCAAATACGAAGGGCCATTTGAGATCATTGGACGTGTTGGGGAGGTTGCCTACAAAGTACAACTCCCTCCCTCTATGAAGATCCACCCGGTCTTCCATGTGAGTATGCTTAAACCATATCATGGAGACCAAGATGAACCGAGTAGAGGTGACTCAAGTCGCGCTCCGCCGGTGGTAATTAGATCCTTTGATAAAGAAATCGAAGAGATCTTAGCTAATCGCATCGTGCGACGAAGAGGGGTGCCACTAAGTATCCAATACTTGATCAAGTGGAAAGTGCTCCCGATAACCGAAGCTACCTGGGAAACTCGCGAAGATCTGTGGCAATTCCAAGAACACCTAGAGCGCTATCATGAACAGAACGCGATGAGGACGTCTGCGCATTAGGTGGGAGAGAATGTCACGGTAAATTTTAGAAGGTTAGATTTAACAGTGTTTGTATAGTTTTCTGGAGTGTTTGAGAATACTCTAGAAGGTTCTAGAAGACTCTGGAAGGTCATAGAGTATTCTAGAAGAGTGTAGATGTATATAGAAGTATAAAGAGTGGTATGGAATAATCTAGAAACATTTAGAAAGTTGTGGTAGGATAGATATTTGTAAAGAAGGTTCTGGATGATTAATCTGGACCGTTGATTAGATTTAATCCTAACCATCCATTGAGGAGGTGGATGGCTATAAATAGGGGTGAGAGTTAGAGTTTGGGTGTGTGTGAATCATTTGTAACCACACTTGAGTAATAAAGTGTTCTTCTACCAAAGCTTCCTTTCTCTTGTGTTCTCTTGTATTCTTAGCTTTCTTGCTAAGTATTGAGGGTTAGGCTGACTTGGTCTTAGCTCAAGAGGTTGAGTAAGTCCGAGTGCCGGCACGGTAGCGTTGGAGTGTGTCCAAGGCCGTGACACTAAGGTGGCCATGGTCCCCCATTTTTTTAAAAAATAAAATAGTATTATTAGTTTATTATTATATATATATATATATATATATATATATATATATTAAGTATATTTTAATATATTACACAATAAAAATATAATGTGTATTATAATATATTAGTAGCAAATAAAAAATAAGTTTAAAAAACAAAAAAGGCTTATGAATATATAAATAATTAAAAAGTTATTGAAATATATAGGTTTGGATTAATGTAAAAAATTAACAACTATAAAAAAAAATTATTTTGACTTTTTCTATGATAACAATAATAATTGAATAGACTTTTTAAACAATAAAAATTATTAAAACAAGATAAAAAAACGAATTTTTAGTAGATTATTATATGATTATATATGTTAAAAAAGAGAATGCTTCAAAATTTATTCCAGATAATAAATTGATAATTTTAGTTAGATAAAATATCGCTGAACAAATTAAAAAATACCAAAACTTAAAGTATGTAGTTGAATGTTAATTTTTATATAATATAATTATTAATTTTGACTTATATACTATAAAATATATTTTGTTAATTTTTTATTATATTATATTTTAATTTATTTTATATTTAATTTAGTCCCCCTTTTATAAAATTTCTAGATCCGCTAGTGGTTATAATATAACAGAAGTTTTTTTTTTTCAAAACGAATGATTTGGAAGAAAAAGGAGTTTGGTTATTAATAATTTAAAAAATTATATAATTATTTATTTTAAATAATAACTTAATTAAAAAATAATCATACTATACTATAATTAAGATATTAACTCTAATTAAATCGAAATAATTCAAGTTATTAGTATAGTTAGTAATTAAATTAAGTTATCATTTAATTAAAAATTAACATATAAGTTATATGTTATTTTGCGAAGAATTGGATAGAATTTATCAACTATAGGTTATATATTATTTTTTATTCATTTGATTTATGTAATTGAACTCATTAAATGAGAGAAATTTTGTGGTTGGTTTTCCATTTTATTATTATTATTATTATTTTTTTTTTGGACTAGGTTTTTTCAACTATTTAGAACTATAACAGTCACTTCAGACTTCTTTTTGGTTTTTTAGGCTTTTAGGGCCTGGGAGTTAAATATTTGCTGATTTATAAAAAGGCCAATCATTTGTTGCAATTGGGCTTCATCATTCCTAAAGTGCTTTGATAGTGTTAGCCCAACTATTTTTGTTCTTTGCTTTCATTTGAGAGAGAAGGAAACCTCCTGTCCAAAAAATAAAAAGAGTGAAGGAAACATCAGACACAGAAAAATCAAGACCAGAAAACAAAAGACAGAGAAAAATGAGAAGAGACGCGGGCAAAAACTTACACCACCAAAAGAGTAAAAGGGTTCCTGACCAAAAAAAGAAGAGCAAAAGGGTTTATCTTTTATTAATTTATCCATGAGAAAATAGTTACGGGAAAAGGGAATTTAAAACATATTTCTAGTTTAATATCTGAGGTTAAATATTATTTACTTTTGAAAAAAAAATAATATCTATTTATCTAAGATTTCGTGTCACTGGTTTATTTTATTTCTACACAAACAAATAGTTGAGTTGATTGACAGAGGTTTCTTTTCCTAAATCATAGTTTTGAGTTGAGAACCAGATATCAAAACAATTGTTTTGAAAAAAATTAAACCCCTTCTATTATGGGATTTCAGATAGTCCAAGTAAGAAAAAATGAAAAGCTTTTTCAATTTTTTCTTTTCTTTTGCTAAAAGAAATCTATTTCCATATTGAATAGCACTATAAGGCACTAAACCATCACGTTAAATAAGTTCTGTTCCTCTATAAAATCAGTGCTATATATGATTTTGATCATTGTAGTTTTGGTCTAAAGATTTTCAAAAATAAGTAAAATTGGTCTTTACCGCTATTTCACACCAATAAATACTTATAATTTGAACTATATGTGAGATGACAATATAGACTATTAGATTACTTTTATGTATTTTATTTTTCTAGATCAAAACCCCAATAAAGCTTTTACAAGAATCAAAACAAAAGGACCATAATTTTACAGGAATATAGGTAACAAGAGAATGACCACTACTATATGTATGTATGTAAAATCTGCTTAAAGATAATAGAAGGAAACCAGGAAATGATTCAATATGTGACATATCACACTAATACATTACTGTTTTAACTTTCTAAGCAATGTTCCTACTTTGGAATATTTTTACTGGCACAGATAGAGAAAGTTCAATATCAAATGTTTGGTAATGACAGTGCAACATCTAATTGTGAAATAGTGAGATACTATTTTTACAGAAAATAAAGTGCAATGCAATTCAAAGTTCCTTAGCAATGACTTAATCTATATATGTGATGTCTACATAGACAAAGTAGAAAATTGTTGTTCCCTTTTGAAGACAACTGAGTGATCAGTAGTGGTGACTAACAGCACACTTGTTCAGTTTGTATCTGTGGTGGAGGAATGCAATTTGCCATTTTATTCTTTAATTAATTGGGAAAGTGGTTGTCCATCAGGGATGGCAACACCATCCGAACCTGCGGGTACCCACCCCGCCCCTATCTGCTTGGGGCGGGTAATTACCCGTCCCGCACCGTAACGGATTTTTAGCGGCATGGATTTTTGGGTGGGGCATGATGGGGCCGAGTTTAGGTACTATCCGCCCCTACCCGTCTCAGTATATATATAATATATAATTTTAATATATAATATGTGTAATATATGTAAAATAATTAGTAAAATGATTGATAATATTGTATCATATTTAAAATTTTACTTTAATTTATGTTATGTATCTGGTGATGGTTATATAAATTTTGAAATTTAAGTTTAATTTTTTTTTTTGAAAGAAAGAGCTCAACACACAAAGTGGAGCAAGAGCAGTGACAAATAAGTACACAAGAAAATATAAGCGTAAATATCACTCTGTCATCTCCGGCATTGCCATCAACAACAAAAGGGATCAGCACATGAAATTTAAGTTTATTTATTAGATTTTAATAATTATAGGGGCGGGGCAGGTACCCGTAAGGGCAGGTACCCGTGAGGGCGGGTACCCGCGGGACAGGTTTGGGTTCAACTATTTACTACCTGTGAGTAGAAGTAGAGCGAATTTTATGCGAATTATTGTAAGACGAGACGAGATCGGGTAGAGCGAAAATCCGCCCTACCCGCCCCGTTGCCATCTGTAATACCCTACCATACAGAGTCTTATGCTTAAGTCATAATTCAGAGATGGCAAGATATTACGACCTCTAAAACAAAAAATTAGTACGTATAGTAGTATGAATGATTGATATTAACTAGGAGCCTTTGTAGGAAAAGGGGTAAACAAAAACTGTAACTCGAAAGCGCAACACTCCGATCGATAACGAAACGAGCAAAGGATAAGCTAACGGGAGATTATGTATATATACAAGGGAGCGTCAAAAACAGGAATATCAAGACTCAAAATCCGGTTGCGAAGATAACCGGTCCGAGCATAGCAATATATACATGTAATAAAATAAGGAAACCCCAAAGGAAACCCAAAGGGACACAAATACAGAAACCTATTCTCCAAAACCTCCTATAAGAGAAGTCATCACATTTTGTATTATTTAATGGAGATAAAAGTATCTAAACAAGATATATAAACCAAAACAGAGTCCCGAGAACAAGGATCTTCGCTAATCCAGAAGTCTCCATCATGCCTCAACGAGAAGTCTCGCGTCCTGCATCTGAAAACCACAAAATCCACATGGGTGAGAACCAGACGTCCCCAGCATGGTAACAGCTTCCACATATATAATACATAATAATAGAGGAAAGCCGAAGGCAATCCTAAAACTTCCTCCATATAATATCAAAGCTTATAAACGAGCTAAACCATAAGTGGCAACTGACTAGAGATTCTTCAGTCTAACTAATAATTCCCTTTCCAATTCCTTCAGACCTCCCAACCACCAGAAGGAGTATAATATAGCAAACACAGTTATATCAGACAAGAGATTTACAAATAGGAACAGATAAGGCATTTAGACAATTAGCAAGTAATATGCAGTCAAATAGGCAATCACAAACAATTCATATAGTATGCATATGATGAATGCCTGTCCCTAGTGGCTGATGATATCATCTGTCGGTTATAGAGCCAACTCGACAAGTCCTGGTAGCTAACCATTGGACTGTCCCTCTGTCGCGCATCCCCAACTCAAGTTATACTCATCATAAACTTGATCATAATGATGATCCATATCCATCACCCTCACTGGTGAATATTTACGGGGGCGAGCTCATCCGGGTCTTTCACAGTGTCCGGCCACACTTACGACATAGGGTCAAAAGAACTTCGAGTCTCAACCTGGAGCATGTGGTGGCTAGCCACTGCTTCCCCCCAGGGAAACCCTCATCTCCGATAATGGAAGTGCAAACATTCACAATTCATTCAACATCATATATGCATTTATATTTAGCCATAAACATGGCTCCACCGTCACACGGCATAATCCAGCCATCCGGCTCACGGTTAAATCCATAACCAGCCAATTCATTAACAATTATGGCCCTTCGGCCCATGGCATAACAAGCACTTCCACCGCCATCCTTCGCATCTCATATAATCATCTTTGATCCTCACTGATCATTCATTTTTCCCTTGCTTCACTCGCAAGTTACCACATTCACTAGCCCCTTTTTCATTGCTAGGCATATCATAATGATTTAAGACATAAGTAGTGAGATCGGAGGCTTAGAAGTATGAAATTTGGCTTTTAAAACTCAAAAATCAACTTTGGGATAGAAACAGGGCCACGCGTACGCGCACTCCACGCGCACGCGTGGATGGCCTTAAAACTCATCGACGCGCAAGCGTCATACACGCGGATGCGCGGATTGAAAATTAGCCAATGACGCGCACGCGTCAGCCACGCGTACGCGTGGGTGCTCTTGCGCCCCAGGCACAAAACTGGCACAACTCTGGCACAACTCTCGGGAAAATGGCTGGACATTTGGTACAGCGCATCGACGCACCCGCGTACACCACGCGCACGCGTGGATGGTGCTTTCTCAAAGAACGGCGCGTACGCGCCAAGTGCGCCTACGCGCGGAGGGTCATTCTGCTAAAAAATTTTCTAAGTTAAAAGCTGCAGAATTTACAGATTCAACCCCCAATCTTCTGACGGACATAACTTTCTCATTTTAAATCGTTTTTCACCCGTTCTTCGAACGGCATGGACATCCCGGATCCAATTTCATTTCTAAACAGATTTGGCACAAATCAGAGATCCGTAGTCCAAGTTATATCCTGTCAAAGTATGCCCAAAAACCATGTTTTTATACAAAACCATAAAGTGCCATTTTCAAAACAAGTCACTTTCAACTCTTTTCAAAATCAATCAAAACATGCCAATTTCATCCCTTTTGTTTGAAATCAATCAAAATGTACCAAAATCAACATCAAGCCATCCTCAACTCACACATTGACACTTTACCAAGGTTCCCAAAACCACATCCAACCATTTTAACACTTCTCAATCAAATGGCTAAAGGACAAACACAATATCATGTCATACATCATTCCTCATCCCAATTTCCAATAATTTCATTTCCAATCAACCATCATTATACATAATCATCATCATACTCACCATCAACATGGTACCACCCATCAATTCAACCTCAATCATTCATCAAGCATATATCACAACATGCATTTTCTCATATATCACACAATCAAGGCATCAATATTCATAATCACATATATGATCACAACATATATCTCAATCATTCAACAACATCATCAATTCAATGCCTATCTTAGGGCCTCTAGCCTAAGTATTTCCTACCACATTACATATTAGATACGGGAAACCGAGACCATACCTTAGCCGATTTCCCAAGCTCAACCGGAGCACTTCCAAACCACTTGTTCACAAGCTCTCAAGGTCTCAACACCTCCAAGAACAGATTTTATCAAACAAAACCCTCTCCCAAGCTTTCTAAAATCACCAATCAAGTTCCAATATTCACATATACACAACCTAAGCCACAATCATCATACCCATACACAACATCTCAATACCCAAACATCATAGAACAACAAATTACACTAGGGTTGAGAATCTTACCACACTCAAAGTCCAAGAAGACAAGATTAACCTTCTCCTCCAAGAGAGTTGGGTCGTATAACATTAAAGAGCCCAAAATCTCAACATTTTTGCTCATGAAATTCGAAATCAAGGATGGAAATTCGAAGAGAAAAACGTGGCTTACCTCAAGATTGATTGTATGATTTTTGTAGAGCTCTCCGCGGTGAACGCGTGGCCGCAAACGGTGCGGCAATCGGAGCTCTAGATCAAAAGTTATGGTGGTTTGAAGATCAAGTGAGAGATAGAAGTTTGAGAGAGTGTTCTTCCCCTCCCTTACTCCATTTCAGCGTGTTTCTTGAGTGTAGTGAGGAGAGAGTGTGCTAAAAACTAGGGTTTTGATTTAGTTTAGTTGGGCCAAGGGCCCACTTTGAGTCCGGTTGGTCCGGTTTGGCCCGTTCGGTCCAATCTTGGTCCGATTTCTATAAAATTGGTACCGAAATTTTCGTCTCAATTTCCTCTATCATATTAAGCCATAAAAATAACATTTTTTGACTTTCTAGAATAAATTCTCATTTATGGGTTAATTAACCGTTAATTAACCTGGTCTTACACCATCCCTATTGTCCATTACTTAGTAAATAATTTCTTATTTTTTTTTAGTATTAAGTTGACTCTTTGTAATTGTTATGATGATTATTATTGGATGAGGTATGAGACACATTTGATATTTTATCTGATAATAAAGAAGTCAATTATTTAGTTTAATATAATGTAACAACTAATAGCGAAAATTAAAAACAACGTTCTAAATATGGAATTAGTTATTGAATCAGTGAAACTAAAGATTTAAAAGTAAAGATTCAATTAAAATTGAATCTAATATAATAAAATAATTATTTATATAAAATAAAATTTTTTGTATTTTATTATTTTAAGATGGTTAATCACTAAAAAATAGACCTGATTCAATAGGTTTAACAGTTTTTGAATTGATTTTTTTTTTACTTTTTTAATTGTCTCGCTTAGGATCATTATTTTATTTAAAATTAAACTAAATTAAATTAAATTAAACAATCTAAAATATAAAGTAATAATTTTTAAATAATATTTGATCTTTTTATATCACAAATATTTAAAGTATATATCAGTTTTTAAATAGATTTTTTTAGTTTTTTTTATTGTCTCGCTTACGATAATTATTTTACTCGAAATCAAATTAATTTAATGATTGATTTTTAATTAACTTAATTGAACTGGTTCATTTATTCTGGTTCTTAGAACCGTGATTGAGATGAGTTATGCCAACTACGGAGAAAACTGTCTTACAAGCAAGAGAAATGATATGAGAAATATTATGTATTCTTACTAAGTGGATAGTGGCTATTTTATACACAAATATAATAAGAAACATTACATTGGATTTCAGCCCCGGAAAGGAAAAAGTAGAGGAATAATTCATGATGTTTGAGGCAGATAGGATTATTATTGCAATTTTGAACTTGATTAAATTTAATTTTGTCATTTTTCAATAATAGTAAAAAAGAAAACCTTAGAGATTAGTAATATGTTCTTAACGAAAATGGTGGGCATTGTGCTATCCAGCCAACATGGTTTTGAACACTTGTCAAAAGCTCCAAAAGAAAGAGTGAGGAAGTGAAGAAACTAAAATAAGAGTTGCAAAAAGAAAAAGAAAAATAAAAAATAAAAATATAATAGTTAGTAAGTGTAGTGTGACGTTGATGACTCAAAAGGCCAAAAAATCAGAATAGTCCAAGGTAGTGAACATATTATTGAGGCCATTGATTAGGATTAGAAAATAGGACATATCACATATGAGAAGGGATAAGCCCTACAAAAACAAGGCATGCCAAGTTGTATTTTGTTATCATGCATGTTGTGTATTATGATTATAATTATAATTATGTAACACTAGCATATGTCATACGCGTCAATTCTTCATATTAGAATCAAATACATGTGAATATATAGATTGGTGACTAGCTAACAACTCATCCTTAATTAGTCAATTACTTTTTTCTTTTCTTTTCTATTTTTTAAATATTTGTGTAGATTGTATTGGTCATGTATAATGTATATAACTATACAAGTAAAGGAGACTTTGATTTCAAATACTATTCAAAGGTACTAAGAACAATTTTGAAAATGAAAGATTATGTTAGAAATTTTAGAATCTTCGGGACAATGATTGGCAATATATATATATATATATATATATATTGAGCTATGATCATGTGGCAACATGCAGAACAACCATTAGAGAAGGTTCCATCATGCATCATATGAAATAATTAATGCTTCACAAAACAAAGAAAGGAAAGAGAAGAGGGGGGGGGGGGGGGTTCATAAAATGTTCACCAAGAAAAGGAATCGTATAGCATTATTTAACAAAATATGATTTCACTTTTGTTCTTTTCATGCAAAGATGAAAATATTAGGGGTTGATTGATTTGTGGAAGTTTGTGTTTTTTGTTTTTATTTTTTTAAATGATTTTTATTTTTTATTTTTCGTATAGTAATAAATATGATTGATTTGTGAAAAGAAGATTTATTTTTAAGTATTAAAAATAATAAAAATAAATTTGGTTGGTTTATTTTTAAAATATATTTTTAATAGTTTAAAATCACAAAATTATACTTTTATTAAATGTATGATTTTAGTTATTTAATTTTTTTATTAAATTAATAATTAATTTTTATATGGTCTCAGTATGAAATAAATTATTATTTTATTATACTATTTTAAAAAAATTTGGTATTTCTTATATATACTTAGTTTTATATTTTCTATGGCACTATATAACAATACAAAAAACATTAATTGAAACAAAAAATCGAAACTAAAATTAATTTTACACCAAACAAACTAGTTAATTAATATCAAAATTTATTGATGTAAAAATTTTTTTAACAAATAATTTATTAATAAAATAATAAATAAATAAATATTAAAGTTAAAAAAATTTAAAACAAAGAGCCAAATTTTTTGTCAATATTTTTAAGTTTTTATGTATTCTTTTTAATTATCGATATTTTCATAATTGATTGTCGATTTAAAAATTATTTTTATAACCAAATTATTTTTTTAAATCCAAAAAATAAGGTCAAAAATAAAGAAATTTAACAAATACATGTTAATTTGGAGAGTACATACTCAATACTAAATAAAATAAAAAAAATTCAATAAATACATATTTTAATTCTGATTAGAGCTACAAAAATTAAGCCTAAAATAAAAAATTGAAAGGGTCAAATGAAATAAAAAAATAAAAAAATTTTATCTTTTTAAGAGGGTGAAAATTCAGGTGCAATCGATTTCACGTGAAGTTGATAGCTGAGAGCTATTAGATGAAAATTTAGTCAAATCATCTAACAGCTCTCAGTTATCAATTTTATGTGAAGTTGACTGCACCTGAATTTTTACCTTTTAAGAGATGTATGTATAAATTGGAGTATAGAAAAAGAAGAAGACGAAAAAGGACGAGCAAAATAGCGTACAAAAACATATAAAACGAGTAAGAGAGATTCGAATTTTTGTTCCAAAACCAGAAACACCGCAGTTTGGTTTGAAAATATTTTTAAAAGTTAAAACTGAAAAAATTGAAAACATGGAAATAGCATTTTTAACTTTGTTCTATTTTTTAATAAAAATATTTTTAAAGTATTTAATCAATTATATTTTTATATCTTATAAAAATAAAAATACTTAAACCAATTACCTTAGCTTTTGTTATAAAATAATTAAATAAATAAATAAGGAAGAGGTAACAAATAAAGAAATATAATTTGAAAAAGAGAGAGAAAAGGGTATTTTATTGCTTTTGTGTGTTCTATATGCTTCATATTACGTTGCTATTTATAAGCACAAAGAAGCTTTACTTTTCAAACATAATCAAATGCAATCACCCTTGGTAAACTAAGTCTCATAAAAAATGGTCATCCACATCATTCATCCTTATCACAACACTCTCCCTTGGATGACCATTTAAGATTATTGCCTCGTTAAAACTTTACTAAAGAAAAATCCAGTGGGAAAAAATCTTAGTGAAGAAAAAAGAGTACAATATCCTTTAGTGATGGGGACTGCTTCATTAAAAACCTTGTCAAGAAAAACCCAATGGAAAAAAACCTGACCAAAGAAAAAAGAGTACAGTCTCCCCCCTTTTGTCGATATCATTTAACATCTCAAAATCGACGCATCCCAATATGAAGTACCAATCTTTCAAATGAGGATTTTAGGAGTGACTTTGTGAATAAATCTACTAGATTGTCACTTGAGCAAATCTGTTGAACATCAATTGTCCCTTGATTTTGAAGATCATGAGTGAAGAAAAATTTGGGAGAAATATGCTTTGTTCTATCACCTTTGATATATTCGCCTTTAAGTTGAGCAATACATGCTGTATTATCTTCAAACATGACAGTTGGAGCTATCTTCTGATCAATCAGTCCACATGATGACAAAATATATTAGATCACACTCCTCAGCCAAAAACACTCGTAACTAGCTTCATGTATCGCTAGTATTTCAGCATGATTAGAGGATGTTGCTGTAATCGTCTGTTTCGTGGACCTCCATGATATAGCTGTACCACCATATGTGAATAGGTATCTTGTTTGAGATCTTAATGGGCGGATAATTTATACCCTTTTTGGCATTGTTTTTACATAATTTTTAGTATGTTTTAGTTACTTTTTATTATATTTTTATTAGTTTTTATTCAAAAATCACATTTCTGGACTTTACTATGAGTTTGTGTATTTTTCTGTGATTTCCGGTATTTTTTGGCTGAAATTGAAGGACCTGAGCAAAAATATAATTCAGAGGCTGAAAAAGGACTGCAGATGCTGTTGGATTCTGACCTTCCTGCACTCGAAGTAGATTTTCTGGAGCTACAAAAGCCCAATTGGCGCGCTCTCAATTGCGTTGGAAAGTAGACATCTTGGGCTTTTCAGAAATATATAATAGTTTATACTTTGCTCGAGATTTGATGGCCCAAACCGGCATTCAAAGTCAGCCCAAGGAATTCTGGCGTAAAACGCCCAAACTGGCACCAGAATTGGAGTTAAACGCCCAAACTGGCACCAAAGCTGGTGTTTGACTCTAGGAAAAGCCTAAGCACGAAAAAGCTTCAATGCTCCGCCCAAACACACACCAAGTGGGTCTCGGAAGTAGATTTCTGCACTATCTGCACTTAGTTATTCATTTTCTATAACCCTAGGTTACTAGTTTAGTATAAAAACTACTTTTAGGAATTTATTTTATGTTCAGAATTTTATCTTTAGACCTTTACCATATTGTACACATTTGGAGGCTAGCCTCACGGCCATGCCTAGACTTCTTTCACTTATGTATTTTCTACGGTGGAGTTTCTACACCCCATAGATTAAGGTGTGGAGCTCTGCTGTTCTTCATGAATTAATACAATTACTACTGTTTTCTATTCAATTCACGCCTACTTCTTCTCCAAGATATACTCTCGTTCTTAATTCAGTTAAGTCAGAATGAAGGGGTGACCCGTGACAATCACCCAATCTTCGTTACTCGCTTAGCCAAGGTCGCGTGCCTGACAACCACAAAGCGATCTATATGATGTTCAACGTAGTCATTGGATGACAGCTGGAGTATATTATCTTGGGTTTCTAATCTAAGATTAGAACCTTCGTGGTATAGGCTAGAATTATTGGCAGCCATTCCTGGGATCCGGAAAGTCTAAACCTTGTCTGTGGTTGATAAACCACTATTTTATGGTTTATCTTGTGCTCAATTGAGTGGATTTTATCAACTCTTTACCCACTTATTCATACTATTTGCATGTTTTACATTTTCCTTCCTGGTTTTGTGCTATGATTGAAAACATGCTTCTTTGATCTTATATTTGCTTATTATTAATCCTCTCTTATTACCATTAGATGCCTTGATATGTGTGTTAAGTGTTTTCAGAGATTACAGGGCAGGAATGGCTCAGAGGATGGAAAGGAAGCATGCAAAAGTGGAAGGAATACAAGAAGTTGGACGAACTGCTAAGCTGTCCAGCCTGACCTCTTCGCACTCAAACGGCTATAACTTTAGCTACAGAGGTCCAAACGACGCGGTTTTAGTTGCGTTGGAAAGCTAACGTCTGGGGTTTCGATTTGATATATAATATTCCATATTTGCTCTGATGCTAGGCGACGCGAACGCGTGATCTACGCGGACGCGTTGCATCTGCGAACTTCAACCCGCGCGGCCGCGTGGACGACGCCTCCGCGTCACTTGTCCGTGACCTGAATGTACCAGAATACGCAGGGGGCAATTTCTGAGCTATTTTTGACCCAGTTTTCGGTCCAAAAAACACAGATTAGAGGCTATAAAGTGGGAGAATGCATCCATTCAAAGAGAGCTCGCCAATTTTCACTTTCCATGATTTAGATTTATTTTTGAGAGGGAGATTCTCTCCCTTCTCTCTTACGATTAGGATTAGGATTAGGATTTAGGACTTCTCTTAGTTTTTAAGAGTGACTCTTGATCCAGGTTTAATATTTACTTTAATTTATGTTTCTATGCTACTTTTACTTTAATGCTTTTATTTGTATCTACAGATGTTGCCCAATTGGCTTATGAATTATTCCATGTTACAGATTATTATTTGAATTAATGATTATTTGAGGTATTTCAGTTATTGATTGCTTTCTCTTTAATTTGTATTACCATTGCTTTCCATCTAAGGACATTTTTATTCCAACAATTCTACTTTTCCCCTTTTGGTCCTGGTAAAGAAATCAGTAACTCAACAGTTATCAACCTCAGCATAATTGATAATCGTTATCTTGCTAATTAAACTGAACTTCAATAATCCCAACTTTTTCTTAGGAAATAATTAGGATTCGAAGGTCAAACTAATTAGTCCCTTGACTTTCCTTTGCTTTAGTAAGGGTTAACTAAGTAGAATTTAGATTCAACTTTCATTATTGTTGAGAGAGATAACTAAGTTGGACTTCTAATTTCTCTTACCTTGCCAAAGGTTGCTTTATAGTATTTATTTATTTTAATTGCCATTTACTTTATTTGTCATTCAAATCACTTGCTTCTCACCTTCTAAACCCCGATTACAACCCTTATAGCCAATAATAAGAACATACTTCCTTGCAGTTCCTTGAGAAGACGACCCGAGGTTTGAATACTCGGTTAACAATTTTTAAGGGGTTTATTACTTGTGACAACCAAAACGTTTGTATGAAAGGACTTTTGAAGGTTTAGAAACTACACTTGCAACGAGGATTTATCCGCAAATTTCTAGACCACGCAAAAGTTCTCTCATCAAAATGGCACCGTTGCCGGGAAACTGCTAACGTGTGCCTTATTATTTGTTATTGTAAATATTTTTTTTGCTTGCTTATTTATTTTTGTTTTTTTCCTTTTTATCTTTATTTGATACCATGAATTCTCACCCCTCTCGCTTTGAGTTTGGTTCTAACTTTGTTGAAAGAAATAGAATTTACAGCAGGAATATGCATCAAGGTCAGACCAATCAAGGATGGATGGAGCCAAGAGGATCTAATCAACCCTTTAGGCAGCAACACCCTCCGAGATATCCTGGACAAAGACCATTCTACCGTGCATACTCAGCTGAAAGATATGGTGGACAACCTTGTAACTACCAACAAGCCCCACCCCATGCATACAAACCATCCTTTCAACATAATCTCGAACCACCACACTCACAAGCTTCTCTTCACCATTCGCCACCATATGATCCTTCCTTACCCCAGTACCAATCCAATCACTCCCAATCACCGCCACTTTTCTATGTGTCATGTCCAAGTCCGGCAACCCGAGAAGCAGAGGTTCGCCTAAAGGAAACAGTAAATAAACTTCAAATAACCATTCGACAACTGGAGCAAGCAGTAATTCAATGGGTTTCTAGGCGCTCAAATATACAAGGATCAACCACAGCCCCATGTGAACAGTCTAACGAAGAGCGTAGCATGAAGGAGATACCAGAAACTCCAGTGGACAAGACAGAGAATGAATTCGTACTAGAACAAGTAGAAGAAGCTGTCATTGTACAAGAAGAAGAGTTGGTTGAAGATCTAGGAGATACTGAACCTCCATGGGAATCCAGAACTGAGGAGAACTCCGTCAAGGACGTTACAGTTGATGTTAAGGAGGATATTGTATAATCCCCAAGGCAAGTTGTTTATGAAGAATCAGACGGAATAACCCACGAAACAAATTCCCTTGATGATGATAGTCACAAGTCTGGCTTTCTTAGTAATGAACTTGCATCCGCAAGTGAATTCTCCGAGATCGAAGAATCTTCCCCAGATGAATACGAAGATGATGCAGAGGTAGATTTCTCTCAACCTCCAATCTATGACTCGAGTGATGAGGAAGACATAGAAGACTTTGACCAGGACACAGATACATTTGAAGATTCTTGCAAAGAAGTGGAGAAATTCACAGAAGAGCACAAGGGAGCAGAACTTACAGAACCACCGGAAACACCTATCCCAAGGCCATTACCACCTAATACAAGCTTCAAGTGGGTACAATCCTTAACCTTTAACTTTACTTATTCACTTGAATATGGTTTACTTGAAACAGATGGCCAGCTTAGAGCTCTTTGCGGCTTTAAGAGTAAGAGGAAAATTGCTCGTACTCAGAGTTGGTGCACAAGGTTCAATAAGGTTCCACGCTTCACCTCGAAGTACACGGATTGGTATCATGCTCAATTGCATGGATCACAGAGAACGTTTGGTCACCATGGTGAGATTCTACTCTTTAAACCGCCCGGATGGAAACATGTAGATCAAGACGGAGGCGGATTTAAAAGCAAGGCTTGGGATCCTGGAGTTTATTCTGACATTTGTCACCCCGGGAGCCTAACAATCTGTTTGAAGCTGTTCAGAAGCTTTACATGCATAGTTTGGGATCCCGGAGGCTATTGGCATTCTAAGCACTGGTGGACATTTTTGGACGAATTTAGACATAAGCCGCCATAACAGGAAACTCCTCCAATGTCCAACTTAAGGACTTTAACTAAAAGTGCTAGGTGGGAGACAACCCACCGTGGTATGATCGTTTCTTTTGCAATTTTAATTTTATTTAGTTTTGTTTGTTTTTGAATTTTATTTTATTGAACCTGGAATCATGCATAGCATTCACATTAAGCATTGCATTCTGCATTTTACAAAAAAAAAAAAAACACGCACGCGACGCGGCAGCGTCGCTAACGCGTCCGCGTCACTAGTGCGTTGGGGAGAAAAGAACTGAACAGAGAGTCACGCGAGAGCGTGGCTGGAGGCATGCCTGTAGCACAAATTGATCCACGCGACCGCGTGCCCTATGCGTCTGCGTCATGTGGGAAAAACGCCTCCCACGCGACCGCGTCACCCACGCGGCCGCGTGGCCCTGTAAATCGACGTAAGAAGGGTGTATGGCAGAAAGTTGAGCTGGATTTGGGCTGAATTCGTGCTGGAAGTCCAAGCCCTCCCACGCGAACGCGTGCCCCACGCGTCCGCGTCATATTGGAAATAAGGCCATTCACGCGATCGCGTCACCCACGCGACCGCGTCACCCTGGATTTTGGCAATACCAAGTTTCGAACAGAGAGTTGTGCGACCGCGAAGCTGCACTCGCGCCACTAGCACAAATCAAGTCACGCGATCGCGTACCCCACACGTCCGCGTCGCCTGACCTTATTGCGCACCACGCGACCGCGTCACCCATGCGACCGCGTCGCCAGCGTCACACAACCTATCCGGATTAGTGCCAATTTTCCTATCTTTTCTTCTCTAATTCTAATTTCTTCTATCTTTTCTTCTTTCTTCTTTCTTTCTTACTTTATTTCTTTCCCTCCTCTTTCTTCTTATCTTTTATTTTATTTTATTTATTTGCATACTTTCGTTCATTGCATATTTTTATTTTTTCTAAATTTATTATTTTACCATTGGTGTTCAAATGTTCTTATTCAACTGTTACATCTTTTTTGGTATTTTCTTGGTGCTTAATGACTTGTTTAAATTCTGATTGAGTAATATTATTTAAATCAATGCCAATATTTTATATCTGTATTACTTTTGCATTGACATAAATTTATATTATCTCTCCTTCCCCACTCTCTTCCCCATTGTTGTACATTTTGTACAACTGGCATGCCATGGCTTCTATTGTTTTCTCACTTGTATGTTGTAGCTACCATGTAATTGAGACCGTTATTATTTGGCATTAACCCACCCATATTGTATTTATTTTCCTATCTTTATTTCTGGGTTATTCTTCTTCCTTTTTTCTTTCAGGATGGCCACCCGGAAGAGAACCGGAAGACGTTTACATGGGGAGACAGGCAAGTCAATCTGCACAATCTATAGAGAAAAGCATCAGTTGAAGCCACCCATCCACTTGCACATCTTAGCATGCACCGAGGACGATGCAATCTTTAAGTGTGGAGAGGTCGATACCGATCTCCATGGGTTAGTACCTTTCTGTTTCAACACCAATGTTTAAATTTTTCTTGTTAAATTAGTTATTACATTTGCATATTTGTTTGATTTTATGCATTTAGTTACTACTTGGTTAAAGTAATAAAATTCTTTTAAGACCCTATCTTTGAAAAATTTCACTAATTTAAATTGAAAAAAAAAATTTTATGTTAAAAATTGTTTGAAGTTGTATTTGGAACATGGTTTTTGAGCTAAAGAACACACAACCTGTGAGATTTTGAGCTTATTTATATGGTTACACTATTTAACCATAAAATTTTTTCTTGTGTGTTTTCTTCTCTATAATTGCAATCTTAGCTTTGTTCCATTCTATATGTCCAATATTTAGTGTATTTACATGCTTACATATGATTGAGGCCATTATTTGATTTTAGCTCACTTATCCCAAATAAGCCTACCCTTTAAATCACCCTTGTCAGCCACCTTGAGCCTTTTAATCCCCATTTATTCTGTATTTTACCACATCACTAGCCTTAAGCAGAAAAGCAATTAAATATCCCAATTGAGTCTTTGGTTAGCTTAAGATATGGATTGTGTAACAATTAAGTATGGGGAAACTGTGGGAACATGGGTTAATAAGGGAATGTATCATGTTTCTAATTTATTTGAATATTAGGAATTTGGGAACCTACTCATGAAAAAAAACCAAAATAAAAAAATAATGGAGAATCCATGTGCATTGATAAGTTATGTTTGCTTTTATGATTCAAAAAAAAAAGAGAAAAAAAAAAGAAATATATTAATATATATATGTATATATATATAATATAAATAAATAAGAGGACAAAATTACCCCAATATTAAGTTTAATAAAAGTTCAATGCATATGTGATAAAAATTAAAGAAAATTTGGTACATGAGTATGGGAATTATACAAAAGTGGGAATTATGGGTAGCTAGGCATGAATTTAAAAGTATATAGAGTATATGTATATTAGGTGAGAGCTTAGGTTAATGAAAGATTCATATTATAGCTCACTTGGCCATACATATATCCTTACCTTTACCTCAGCCCCATTACAACCTTGAAAAGACCTCATGATGTTTGCATGGGTACATTAAATATTTGTTGATTGGTTAGATGAAGAACAAAGTTTTAGAAAGCATGATTAGAGAAGACTAGAGTGAATTACCCTATACACTTGAGAGATTAGAGTGATATACACTTCCAGTAAGGGTTCAATGCTTGATTCTATGTTTCCTACTTTCATGAGCTATCTTCTTACAAGTTTACTTGCTTTTTATTGTACGATTTGAATTAGTGAAATCTGATTTATGTTTGTCTTGAAGATCTTATTTACTTTTGACCAAGTAGGTAGAAACATTTTGCATGTAGTTGCATTCATAGGTTGCATTTCATACATTCTACCATTCCTCTTTATCTTTATAGCTTCCCTTGAGCTTAGCATGAGGACATGCTAATGTTTAAGTGTGGGGAGGTTGATAAACCACTATTTTATGGTTTATCTTGTGCTCAATTGAGTGGATTTTATCAACTCTTTACCCACTTATTCATACTATTTGCATGTTTTACATTTTCCTTCCTAATTTTGTGCTATGATTGAAAACATGCTTCTTTGATCTTATATTTGCTTATTATTAATCCTCTCTTATTACCATTAGATGCCTTGATATGTGTGTTAAGTGTTTTCAGAGATTACAGGGCAGGAATGGCTCAGAGGATGGAAAGGAAGCATGCAAAAGTGGAAGGAATACAAGAAGTTGGAGGAACTGCTAAGCTGTCCAGCCTGACCTCTTTGCACTCAAACGGCTATAACTTTAGCTACAGAGGTCCAAACGATGCGGTTTTAGTTGCGTTGGAAAGCTAATGTCCGGGGCTTCGATTTGATATATAATATTCCATAGTTTCCTTGACGCTAGGTGACGCGAACGCGTGATCCACGCGGACGCGTCGCATCTGCGAACTTCAACCCGCGCGGCCGTGTGGACGAACGTACCAGAATACGCATGGGGCGATTTCTGGGCTATTTTTGACCCAGTTTTCAGCCCGGAAAACACAGATTAGAGGCTATAAAGTGGGGGAATGCATCCATTCAAAGAGAGCTCGCCAATTTTCACTTTCCATGATTTAGATTTAGTTTTGAGAGGGAGATTCTCTCCCTTCTCTCTTAGGATTAGGATTAGGATTTATGACTTCTCTTAGTTTTTTAGAGTGACTCTCGATCCAGGTTTAATATTTACTTTAATTTATGTTTCTATGCTACTTTTACTTTAATGCTTTTATTTGTATCTATAGATGTTGCCCAATTGGCTTATGAATTATTCCATGTTACAGATTATTATTTGAATTAATGATTATTTGAGGTATTTTAGTTATTGATTGCTTTCTCTTTAATTTGTGTTACCATTGCTTTCCATCTAAGGACATTTTTATTCCAACAATTCTAGTTTTTCCCTTTTTGGTCCTGGTTAAGAAATCAGTAACTCAACAGTTATCAACCTCAGCATAATTGATAATCGTTATCTTGCTAATTAAACTGAACTTCAATAATCCCAACTTTTTCTTAGGAAATAATTAGGATTCGAAGGTCAAACTAATTAGTCCCTTGACTTTCCTTTGCTTTAGTAAGGGTTAACTAAGTGGAATTTAGATTCAACTTTCATTATTGTTGGGAGAGATAACTAAGTTGGACTTCTAATTTCTCTTACCTTGCCAAAGGTTACTTTACAGTATTTATTTATTTTAATTGCCATTTACTTTACTTGTCATTCAAATCACTTGCTTTTCACCTTCTAAACCCCGATTACAACCCTTATAGCCAATAATAAGAACATACTTCCTTGCAGTTCCTTGAGAAGACGACCCGAGGTTTGAATACTCGGTTAACAATTTTTAAGGGGTTTGTTACTTGTGACAACCAAAACGTTTGTATGAAAGGACTTTTGAAGGTTTAGAAACTATACTTGCAACGGGGATTTATCCGCAAATTTCTTGACCATGCAAAAGTTCTCTCATCAGTGGTATTTTGAGTAGGATCTGGGAAGGAATGACCGTGACGGGCTTCAAACCTGCGAATGTGGGGCACAAGTGATAGTGTGCAAAAGGACAATGGTCTTATTCCGACACTAGTAGGAATCGACAGATAATTAGTCGTGCGGTGACAGCGCATATGGATTTGTTTTCATCCGAGAGGATCATACAGCTTGCCATGGAAGGAGGTAATGCATGGTTGGAAGAAGGCAATAGGAAAGCAGAGGTTCTGAAGCAACAAAGCATCTCCAGACGCTTATCTGAAATTCCCACCAATGAATTACATAAGTATCTCTATCCTATTTTATATTTTATTTATATTTTAATTATCAAAACTTCATAACCATTTGAATATGCCTGACTGAGATTTACAAGGATGACCATAGCTTGCTTCAAGCCGACAATCTCCATAGGATCGACCCTTACTCACATAGGTATTACTTGGATGACCCAGTGCTCTTGCTGGTTAGTTCTGCAGAGTTGTGAAAAAGAGTTGAGATTACGTTCGTGCGTACCAAGTTTTTGGCGCCATTTCAGAGATCACAATTTCATGCACCAAGTTTTTGGTGCCGTTGCTGGGGATTGTTCGAGTTTGGACAACTGACGGTTCATCTTGTTGCTCAGATTAGGTAATTTTATTTTATTTTTAAGCTTTTTTTATTTTCGAAAAAATTCAAAAAAAAATATACAAAAAAAAATTTATTTTGTTCTTCAGAATTTTTAAGAATAAATTCTAGAGTTTCAGATGATGCTTTTATCATCACAGGAGCTAGTTGATTCCCATCAATTTGGCTGTTGTATGTAATGTCTTGCTGAAGCTTGGCTAGCCATGTCTAATCTTTTTAGACTGAAGCTTTAGACTAACATTGCATGATTCTTGGAATTCGTATTAAAAATTTTGAATTTTTTTATTTTCTTTTTCAAAATAATTTTCAAAAAATACAAAAAAATTTAATAAAATCATAAAAACCAAAAATATTTTGTGTTTCTTGTTTGAGTCTAGTGTCAAATTTTAAGTTTGGTGTCAATTGCGTCTTTTTAATTTTTCTTAAAAATTTTCGAAAACTCATGCATGGTGTTCTTCATGATCTTCAAGTTGTTCTTGATGATCTTCTTTGTTTGATCTTTAAATTTTCTTGTTTGGTGTCTTTTCTTGTTTTTCATATGCATTCTTGAATTATTAGTGTCTAAAGAATAAAAATTTTTAAGTTTGGTGTCTTGCATATTTTTCTTTTCTTAAAAATTTTTAAAAATATGTTCTTGGTGTTTATCATGATCTTCAAAGTGTTCTTGGTGTTCATCTTGACATTCAAAGTGTTCTTGCATGCATTATTAGTTTTAATCCTAAATTTTTATGTTTTGCATCTTTTTGTTATTTTTCTCTTTCCTCATTAATTTCAAAAATAAAAAAAATATCTTTCCCTCATTTCACTCATAAATTTCGAAAATTTGAATTGATTTAGTCATAAAATTTTAAAATTTAATTGTTTCTTTTTAGTCAAGTCAAAATTTCAATTTAAAAATCCTATCTTTTCAATTCTTTTTCAAAAATCAAATCTTTTTCATTTTTCTTCTTAAAAGTTTCGAAAACTTTAAAAATTTAATTTTTAAAAATTTTTTCTTATTTTTATTTCATGATTTTCGAATTAATTGCCAATGATAAACCACTATTTTATGGTTTATATTGTGTTTAATTGTGTGGTTTTATCATGATCCTTACCCACTTATTTATTAAATTAGCATGAAATTATAATCCCTTCCTGAATTTATAACATGTTTGAAAACTGCTTCCTAGAGACTTTAATTATGTATTTTTAATTCTCCTTTATTCCATTCGATGCCGTGATCTGTGTGTTGAGTGTTTCAGACTTTATAGGGCATGAATGAGTTGGAGATTGGAAAAGAAACTAGCAAAAATGGAAGGAACACAAGAATTTGAGAAGATAACCAGCGAGAAGTGACGCGGTCGCATGGCTCACGCGACTGCGCGAAGGAGAGCAAATCGCAGTGACGCGGCCGCATGGCTCACACGGCTGCACGGATTGGAAAAACTCAAGCGACGCGGTAGCATGGACGACGCGAACGCGTGGCAAGGAAAAGTGCGAATGACGCGTCCGCATAAATGACGCGATCGCGTGACCTGTGCGATCTGCATAATCTGCAAGATTCACTGGGGGCAATTTTGGACCTTATTTCGACCCAGTTTTCGGCCCGGAACAGCAGACTAGAGCCAGAGAATATGCAGAAACAAACACAACATTCATTCTAGACAGTTTTCAGTTTTTTTAGATCTAGTTTTACTCCTTTAGGTTTCTCTCTCTAGGTTTTAGAATTTTAATTTTTCAATTGGTCTTAGCATTGGAACATTGAGAAGAGTTATTTCCTCATCAAGACTTCGTCATTCTAGTTCGTTCTCTTAACTTGGTTTTATTCTTCCATATTCTTTGCTTTGTTCAATTTTGTCATTTGAATACTTTCATGATTATTTAATATAAGGATTATTTCTTTCATTTTAATTTATTTTCCATTCTAATAATCATGTCTTCTTTTAATTCCCTCTCATATGTTATGGATTTATTATTTACAATGAGCGAGTAGTTTCCTCACTTGATGGGGAGTTGATTGAAAGGAACTCTTGAGTTGGAAGGATTGAAAGAGAATTTGTAATTGGGTTAACTGTTGGATTGCTATCTAGTCACTAACACCAATCCCTTTGAACTAAGTGGGTTGCAACTCGTGAACATATCTAACATTCCAACTTGTTTGACTTTCCTTTACCTAGTAAAGGATAACTAAATAGAACAACCATTAATTATAAATTAAGCTTGAAATCAACCCATCAATAATAGAGATTCCAACTAATCAACTCCCAGTCAAGGCTTTTATTCATATTATTTGAATTTTCTCAATTTAATTTTCCACCTACTTAACTCAACTTCTTGGAACATCTGATTAATAAAATAGCACACTTTTCTGCAACTTGTTGGGAGACGACCTGGGACTTAAACTCCCAGTAATTTTTAATTTAATCTCTCTGTGACATATTTCTAAATTGATAGGCAGATTTTCGGTGAGTTAAGAGCTATACTTGCAACGTAACTATACTAATAATTTTTAATTCACCAACTTCTGTGTCTCATCAATTTTTGGCGCCGTTGTCGGGGAGTTGCAATAGAGTGCTAAAGTTATTAATTAGAATTTATTTATTTGCATTTTATTTTATTTTGCTACTATGAGCTGCATGTTTCTTTCGTCAAATGACGCGTTCACTTCCTGATCCGCGCTTGCTAATATTCGATCTTGAAATTGAAAGGACTATTTCACGAATAAGGCGAGATCAGCGTCGGTTAGTCCGCTCTGAGGGCGGATCTGAAAGTGAACTTGAGGAAGAAACCAGCACCCGTTCTACTGATTCGGTTGTTTTACGTGCAGAAGACATGGCAGCTAGGAGAGTTACCATCCAGGAGGAAGGAGCCCCTGATTTTACAATGCAACCGTTTCAAGTGCATCATCCAGCGGTAGCTACAGATTTTGAAATAAAGACCGCAATGCTAAATTTGATGCCCAAGTTTCATGGCCTACCTGCTCAAGAGCCTATCAAGCACTTGAGGGATTTCCAGGCAGCCTGTTCTACTGTCAAGCGTGATGGTACTGATAAAACTTCAATTTTGCTAAAAGCTTTCCCGTTTTCTCTTGAGGGAAAAGCAAGAGAGTGGTACTACACTCAACCTCTAGCAAATGTATCCAACTGGGATACACTCAGAAAGGAGTTTTTGGAGAAATTCTTTCCATCTGAAGTTACTGATAAACTGAGGAAGGATATTTCCACAATTGTTCAGAATGACAATGAGACTCTCTTTGAATACTGGGAGCGCTTCAATAATCTTCTGGAAGCATTCCCCCACCACATGATTGACAAGATAGTGTTACTTAGCTATATCACACAGGGCATGAGGCCCCAAGATAAGACCACATTGGAAAGTGCTAGTAATGGGTTTATGAAGAAGTACAAGACCACTGATGAGGCTTGGCAATTGATCAGTGATTTAGCTGAATCTACTAGGAACCACAGACAAAAGCAAGGCCGTTCAAAAGCCGTTGCAGAAGTATCCTCTAGCAGAGAGACTGCTGCTCTAGCTCAAAGTATATATGAGATGACTAACTTGCTGAAGCAGATGCAATTGAATCAACAATAAGCTCAGCAAGCTCAACCTCCTCCGCCACAGCAAAACCAACAACTAGTCCCACAAAGAATTTGCGGAATCTGTGCTGATTATAGCCATTACACTGATGAATGCCCGTAGCTCCAACAAGAAGACAACATGGTGGCATCCACTCATAACTTCTATGACCGCCCCAACCAAGGGTACAATCAAAGTGGAAATAATAACCATGGATGGCAGGACAATTCTAACCAGAATTGGAGGGACAACATTTACAGAGGAGGCCGAGATAATCAGGGAAATCAGAGGTGGAATAATAACAACAACAGGCAGCAGAATCAACCTTACAGAGCACCTCACCTGAGGCAAAACCAAGGACCACAGAATAATCAACAGCAGACCTCTCAATTCACTCACTCTTCTTCATCTCCTAATGAAGAGTTACTACAATCTTTTGAGCGAAGACAGCAGACCATGGAAAATAACATCATGAATAGTATTAATGCCAGTCTGAACAGTCTGACCTCTACTTTGCAAGCTCTTATGTCACAGATTGGATCAACACAAAATTCCAGTAACCAACCTTCAAGCACCACTGGAATCCCCTCTCAACCATTACCCAATCCAAAGAGAGGCATTAATGCCATCACCCTGAGGTCCGGAACCACACTGTAGGAGAGGAATCAGGAGGAGCCAAGCTCACCAGAACACACCTTAGCTGAAGAGGTAGTAGAAATAGAAGATGTTGAAGAGGAAGAGGACACACAGGACATAGCTGAAGAAGAAATAGCTCAACCACCGGAGGAAGCACCAAGAGGCGCAGACACTGCAGAAAACACTACCCCTATTCCATTCCCACAACTTGCAAGGAAGCCCAGGAAGCAGCTGGAACCCGACCCCAAAATGGTAGAAATATTCAAAAATGTTGAGGTAACTGTTCCTCTTTTTGATGTTATTCAGCAAGTACCTAAATATGCAAAGTTTCTAAAAGATTTGTGTATTCATAAAGACAAAATTAATGAATTAGAAACTATTCCTTTAGGTAGTTCTATATCTGCTTTAATGGGAGGATTACATGAAAAATGTAGTGATCCAGGTCCTTGTATAGTTAGCTGTACTATTGGTGGTGTAGTAATTTATGATTGCATGTGTGATTTAGGAGCATGTGTTAGTATAATTCCTTTGTCTATATATGATTTTTTGAGGCTCCCTCCCTTAAAAAGGTCGGCAGCTCGTTTTGTGTTAGCAGATAAAAGCATTATTACAGTGGCTGGAGTTGCTGAAGATGTTTTGGTGAACATTAAAGGGCTTACGTTTCCCACTGATTTTTATATCTTGGAGATGCCCCATAATGATTCAGATAAGCCATCATCAATCCTACTTGGAAGACCATTCCTGAAGACATCAAAATTCAAATTGGATACTTTTTCAAGAACATACTCCTTTGAAATAGATGGCCGCATAGTAATCTTCAATCTGAATGGAGTCATTGACAACCTCCCCCCAGAAGATCGTTCTATCTTTCAATGTGATGTCATAGATGAAAGTGTAGCTGAAGTTCACAAGGAAGAGTTAGAAGAGAGGCACACTGGACAAGGTCCAAGTGTGGGGACCCTCTTAACTGACAGTGAGGGCACTTCGTCATTTTCACAAGCTCCAAATAATCCAGAGCCTGCCCATGATCAAAAGTTAGAATTGAAACCCCTCCCTCCACATCTCAAATATGCTTATCTTGAAGATGAGCAGAGGTTTCCAGTTATCATTGCAAGAGAACTTACTTCTCAACAAGAAGAGCAGTTACTTGATGTGCTGAGGAAGTATAAGAAGGCAATTGGGTGGAGCTTGGCAGACATAGTAGGCATCAACCCTCAAGTATGTGAGCACAGAATATTTTTAGATGAGGGAGAAAGACCTGTCCGTCAACCCCAAAGAAGATTGAATCCCACCATCTTGGAAGTTGTCAAAAAGGAAGTGACCAGACTATTGGAAGCAGGTATCATATATCCCATTTCAGACAGTGAATGGGTAAGCCCAGTACAAGTGGTGCCCAAGAAGTCTAGAGTCACTACAGTGAAGAATGAGCATGGAGAGCTCATAGCAATTATAGTTCAGAATGCTTGGAGAGTCTGCATTGATTACAGGCGTCTCAACCAAGCTACCCGTAAGGATCACTACCCACTTCCATTCATTGATCAAATGCTGGATCACCTATCAGGTAAATTACATTATTGCTTTTTAGATGGTTACACAAGTTATTTCCAGATTCATATAGCTCCTGAGGATCAGGAAAAGACTACTTTTATATGTCCTTTTGGGAATTATGCTTACAATAGAATGCCTTTGGCTTGTGCAATGCACCAGCTACTTTCCAAAGGTGCATGATGAGTCTTTTCTCTGATCTTATTGAGGACTATATGGAAGTTTTTATAGACGATTTTAGCGTTTATGGTGATTCTTTTAGCCTTTGCTTAGATGGATTACCTAGAGTATTAGATAGATGTGTTAATACAAACCTTGTATTAAATTTCGAAAAATGTCACTTTATGGTAAAACAAGGGATTGTATTAGGACATGTGGTATCTAATAATGGCATTTCTGTAGACCCAGCAAAGGTGAATGTTATTTCTAGTCTACCTTACCCCTCTTCTGTGAGGGAAGTCCGTTCGTTCCTTGGCCATGCAGGTTTTTACAGGAGATTTATTAAGGACTTTAGTAAGGTCGCACTTCCCTTATCCAGATTACTGCAGAAGGATATTGAGTTCGAGTTCAGTGAGGATTGCAAACAAGCGTTTGATAAGCTGAAGACTGCTCTGACTCAAGCTCCAATTGTGAGAGGACCAGACTGGAGCCAGCCATTTGAAATCATGTGCGATGCTTCCAACCATGCAGTAGGAGCAGCGCTGGCTCAGCGTGAAGGTAAGGATCCTTTCGTTATCGCTTATGCGTCTAAGACTTTAGACACTGCCCAGTCCAATTATACTACTACTGAGAAAGAGCCTCTTGCTATCGTTTTTGCTCTGGATAAATTCTGAGCTTATTTACTTGGTACTAGAGTAATAGTGTATTTGGACCATGCAGCTTTAAAGTATCTATTAGCTAAAAAGGAGTCCAAACCAAGACTTATACGTTGGATACTGCTGTTACAAGAATTTGATTTAGAAATATAGGATAGGAGTGGTAATCAGAATTTAGTGGCAGACCACTTGAGTCAACTTGAGCATATTAAGGATGATTCTACTCCTATAGATGATAATTTTCCTTTTGATAACCTGCAAGCAGTATCTGAGTTAGTCCCTTGGGATGCACCTGTTGCTAATTATTTAGTTAGCCGCACATTTCCTCCAAATTTTTCTAAGCATCAAAGAGACAAGCTGAAAAGCGAGTCTAAATATTATATATGGGATGACCCATATTTATGGAGATGTGGCGCTGATCAAGTAATTAGACATTGTGTGCCTCAATCAGAATTCCAGTCCATTTTAGAGGCATGTCACTCATCTGAGAGTGGAGGACATTTTGGCCCTCAAAGAACAGCTAGAAAGATCTTAGACTATGGATTCTGGTGGCCTACTCTTTTTAGAGACGCTGCTGAATTTTGTAAATCTTGTCTCCCATGCCAGAAATTTGGTAATATATCCAGGAGGGATGAGATGCCTCAACAAATTATGCTTTTCTGTGAAATTTTTGATGTTTGGGGCATTGACTTCATGGGTCCATTCCCAAATTCTAATGGATATTTTTATATATTGTTAGCTGTGGATTATGTTTCCAAATGGGTGGAAGCAATTCCTACCCGCACTGATGATGCTAACACTGTTGTTTCCTTTGTGAGAAACCATATTATATGTCGCTTCGGATCACCACGAGCAATCGTGAGCGACCAAGGCACCCATTTTTGTAACAGGAGACTAACAGGATTAATGAATAAGCACGGGATAATTCATAAAGTTGCAACAGCTTACCATCCCCAAACTAATGGGCAAGCCGAGGTGTCAAATAGGGAAATTAAGCGTATCTTGCAAAAGATAGTAAAGCCTCATAGAAAAGACTGGAGCACCAGGCTACAAGATGCACTCTGGGCATATAGAACATCATACAAGACACCCATTGGGATGAGTCCTTTCCGCTTGGTTTATGGAAAAGCTTGTCATCTCCTAGTTGAAGTAGAACACAGAGCTTTTTGGGCAGTTAAGGAGTACAACATGGGAATTGAGAAAGCCGGAGCTGAAAGGAAGTTGCAACTGCAGGAACTGGAGAGCCTTCACCTAGAAGCTTATGAAAACTCCAGAATATACAAGGAAAAGATGAAGGCTGTACATGATCATAATATCAAGAAGAAAGAATTCCAACTTGGGGATTTAGTCCTCCTTTACAAATCTCGACTAAGGCTCATGCCAGGTAAGTTGAGATCAAGATGGGAAGGTCCATACAGAGTAGAGAAGGCCGAACCGTACGGAGTTTATCACCTAAACCATCCTTCAAGCTCTGAACTCATTAAGGTTAATGGACAACACCTGAAGCTATACCATGGCGAGAAGGTGCAGAGAAACAACGAGCTTGAGATCTTCCTCTTGGAAGATCCCCACATAGCAGAAGATTGAGCTAGTGCAGCGTCCAACTTACGGACGTTAAAGCAAAGTGCTAGGTGGGAGACAACCCACCATGGTATGATCGTTCTTTTCTTTTAGTTTTTCCTATTCAATAACTCTTCTCTTTCTTAGTACTTTCATGCATCTGCATTTACATGTTTTTATTTCCATTCTAAAAAAAAAAATTTCGCTACATGACGCGATCGCATCAGCGACGCGTCCGCGTCACAGGTGGAGTAAAGAAAAATAAAAATGAACAGAAAGTCATGCAGGAGTGTGGCTGGAGGTGTGCCAATGGCACAAATCAATCCATGCGACTGCGTCGCTGACGCATTCGCGTCGCATGGGAATCATGGTCTCCCACGCGACCGCGTGCCTCACGCGGCCGCGTGCCCTGAGTTTTCGACATAAAAGGGTGCACAACGAAATATTGCCGCGGCCACGTCATCCATTTTCTGGCGCACACTCACGCGATCGCGTGACCCACGCGATCGCGTCGTCCCAATTTTGGCAAATAAATTAATTTGAACAGAGAGTTGTGCTGGTGCGAGGCTGCACTCGCGCCAGAAGCATAACATAGGTCACGCGACCGCGTGACCGACGCGATCGCGTCCCCATACTTGAAGCGCATCCACGCGAACGCGTGCCCCACGCGGCCGCGTCGCATGCGCTGCACAGCTCAACCTAAAATTGCCACTTATCTTATCTTTCTCTCCTCCAAATCCTAATTTTCCTTTTCCCTCCTTATTTCTTCCTTCTCCCTTCTTCCTTCTATCTCACCTATCACTCTCTCTCTCTCTCTCACCTCCATTACCAAGGTTCTATTTTCTTCTTCCTTCTTCTCTTTTCTATCATTTTATATATTATTTCATATATTATTTTTCTCTTCATTATTCATATTTTCCTTCTTCGTCTTTTCCATTTTACATGGTGTTAGAAATTTTTTTGAGTCATTATCCCTCATTATATGCTTGTGGATTGTTGCAAATTGTTTGACAATTATTTTTATTCTATTTAAGGGATTGCTTGCATGTTCACCTTCATATTTTCTATACCTTATTCATCATGCATGCTATGTGTTTGTTGTAAGACCCAGAATATTTGAAAAGTCTTATTATGATCAAGTCTCAAATCCTACAGTTATTTATAGCCTTAATTTCAGAGATTATTTTACTAAAGATAATTAAGGCAAGTTTTGATTTATTGGATTTGAGATAAGTTATGATTATTATCCAATTTCACAATTATTGGATTATTTTTTATATTCAGAGTATAAAGTTGGTAATTGTGAAATAATAAAGATTTCCATATGATTTGAATTAAATAAGTAATATTTTCAATATTAATACTGCTACTTTGGAAAATAAGGTATTTAATTATATTACTCCTAATTATTTGATTTGGGCATTTTATTGAAAGTAATTTGTAAAAATTGATGATCAAATAGTATTTTCTATATATAATTAGCGTTGGATTTAATTTGGGTTTCAATTATTATATTATTTCCATTTTTGTTTGATAGTACCAAATTGTCCCTAACCCTAAGTTTCAAAAATGAAACCCTAACCCTAAAACCCTAGCCAATACCCGTCTTTCCCTCATGACCCAGCAGCCGCACCCCACTTGTTTCCCTTTCACCCTCATTCACAGAAACATGGAACGAAAGAAACGGAAGGGGGAAGGGGGGAGAAAAGGCCGCGCCAGGGGAAGAGAAGGAAGGGATGACGCCTCAGCCCGCTGCGTGCCTCGCCGCGCCTCGCCGCCAAAACCGCGCGAAGGACAGATGTCCGAGTGAGGGGAAAGTGGAGGGCGAGAGGGAGAAGATTCGTACGCCGTCGGAGCCGCTTCGTCACCGCCGTTGAGGTCCTCACCATCGCCGTTAATGGAGGACGCCGTCGCGAGGATGAGCGTCGCCTCGCCGCCGTGCTGATGAGCCCAGCCGCCGCTGTTTGCTAAACCCACAGTGCACCCTATCACCTCTGCCGTCTGGAGCCGCGCCGCCGTGCCTGTCGTCGGCGAGGAGAGAGTAGTGCAGGAAGGACAGAACGCGATGGAGGGGAAACTGATCCGCCATTGAGCTGCCGCGTCAGAGAAGGGGTTCATGCCGCCGGAATTCCTTTGCCGCCGCCACCTTACCACTGCCGGCAAGCACAGAGGGAGAGAGAAATCGGAGAAGGCTCGAGGAGAGATAGAGAGGCCTGAGGCTGAGTTGGGGTTCAGCCACCGTGTCCAGTCGCGCTCGCGTCGCCGGCGCCGCCTCCGCCGAAGCTTCTGGCCGAGCCTCAACCGCCGGGAACGCCGCTGCCGCCACCGAGCTCCACTGGCGGTAAGGCTTTTAAGTTGAGTTTCCCTTCTGTTGAGTTTCCTGGAATTTCATTATCGCTGCGTGTGGTTCAGATCGCCGTTGCTGCTTGGGGCTGACTGCCGGGCTATTGCCGAGCCGGTTCGGAGACCGCCGCTGTTTCGGTTCAGCCGTTCCTTTGGTTCGGTAAGCGTTTCGATCTGAAAGTCCTCTAGTTACTGCTCTATTATATGTTGAGGAGTTGTAGCATTTGTTGTTATGAGAGTTAATCTCGGTTATTATATATTGCGATTAGAGTCGTTGCGGTTGTTGAGAAAACGGTTTGGAGCTGAGGTTTTGGTAGCCGGGATTTTGATTGTTAATTTCGGGTCGAGGCGGAAAGGACGCTGTGATGCCTTTGAGTTATGGAATTTGCGTTTTGAGGTAGGGGCGCTTTCCACAAACTATAGTTTTTTATTGGAATTATTACATATGGGTACTGATGTGAGACATTGTGTATTTGGTGATTGTATCTGCCTTATGTATTATTTGATTGACTCGAATGACTATGGATGTTGGTTTGGCTGAATTGTTGTGTGGCTTATGAAATGTAATGTTTGAAGTTGATTCTTTAAAGATTTGAAATGAGTTTCATCCGTCGAGGATTGGTTTGAATTGAGTCAATTATTTTGATGATGTGAAAGATAGAATACTCTTGAAATTCAGCCTGGGTTACTTTAACTGATTTGGTTTTGATAAATCATTTATTGCTGAACCGATTCTTTAAAGCTTTAGAAATGAGTTAAATCGGTTGATATTGAGTTGATTTCTGAAATGGTTTCCTTGAGATATGCAACTGAGGCGACTGTTGGATTTAGCTTGCTTTTGAATTGATTTTTGGTTTTGAACTGTTGAAAAGGAATGAGAAACGGTTTAGTTGGGACCCGAACCGGGTGGCAAAAGTCCAAGTTTTAGGGGAGGTGCTGCCGAAATTTCTATAAGATCCGAGTCTTTATTGAATGTTGTCTGGAAAAATGATGAGTTAAAGACTTCTACTATTTTATTTGAATTATCAAGAAAATGATGATTCATACTTTTGAAATGAATTATTAAAGAGGAAATTGTGATTTAGTTTTGCTTCTTAAGAAAGGCATTGTATCTCTTTCAGGAGAAAGTTATTTAGATGAAACTTGTGTTTTAAAGCTATTTGAATGTGAAAAGGGTTTATGCCTTTGAATTTGACTTAGGGGTTTCAATTAAAGAGTTTTAATGATTTTGAAAAGACCTGACTGTCTATTGACAAGTTTCATTTTGAAATGTTTTGAGAAAGGTTTTAAGTACTCCTTGAATTCTGAATTCTTGCAAGACCAAAACAAACCTTGAACAGTTGAAACGTTCTAGAATTTATCATGGGGGGTTGAAGTTGGTTTTGCTTAAGTAAAGGAAACGGCTTTGAAAGAAGTAAATGATTACGTGACTCGGTTTGGCTTAGATCCTATTTTATTACTCAAATCGGAAAGCCAAGGTTTTAATGATTTTAAATGAATTTGGCGAAATGAGTTATGTTATTCTCCCCTAAAGACTTGGGACTTTGCCGAGAAACTTTGTTATAAAATCCCATTGTGGAATGGGCGATTCTGATTATTCCCAAATTGAATCTTTAACTTTCCATGATTTTGGAAGTCTTGGAAAGAGGATGCCGAGAGCGGCTTTGTTTTAAAAAGGGAACTTACTTTGAGTAAAAGTGGCTTATGAGCCTGAGATGATTTGAGAAATGAGATCTTTAAAGCCAAGGCTGAAAAGAGTTGAAACTTGATTTCAAAGTGAATGAATTGAGAAAAGTGATTTATGGCTTAAATGCCGATGTATGAATTTGATGATGTTGAATGGTGGAAGTGCTATTTTGTTATGAGCTGGAATGGCTATGTATGCTATTGAACTATGCCTGATTGCCGAATGAGTTGTGGGCCGTATGGCTGATTATGAATTATGAAATTAAGCCGAAGAGCTGTATTTATTGATAAATTGGCTAGTTCTGGATTGAACCGTGAGCCGGATGGCTGAGATGGATGGTGATCCACGGTTGAGTATAAATGCATGTATGCAATTGAATGAATTATGAATTTAAGTCGGATGGCTGAGATGAATGTTGTATGCGAGTATGCTTGTGTTTTCTCTCTGGTTGTAAGGGTGACAGGGCACTGATACCCTCTAATGGCGACAGGGCGCAGATACCCTCTAATGGCGACAGGGCGCAGATACCCTCTAATGGTGACAGGGCACATATTCCCTCTAATGATATTAATGTGCAACAGAGAGACTGTGCCCGGGTTAGCTACCGGACACGTCGGGTTGGCTTGATAACCGACAGATGATATCATCAGCCACTAGGGACAGGCATGTATCATATGCATTTGTGTGACATTGGTTGGGTGTGCATATTATACTTGGTTTGCCTATGTGATTAATTGCTAACTGTTTTACTTGTAATAACTGTTTGTTTGTGCTTGAACTTCCTATCTGTGTTTGCATCTGGGACTCTGTTGGATTGTGGTGATTGGTTGTTGGTTGGATTGTTTGGGCCTAGGACCATGGTTGAATTGAGATGGACCGATGGTTGGTTTCGGTATTGTGGTTATGGTTTGGATATGTGTGAAAGGCTAATTTGGTTCAGCATAGATAAACCTTTTGAAATGCTTTTGAATATTGTTTTAAATGAACAGTTTCTTCTTTCAGAAAAAGGATTTCAGATTTCTCTTTTATTGTAAACCTTTGTTTTTGAAAAGCGGCATAAGACAGTTATTAATCACTGGTACGGTTTATCTTCACGTATCCTATTACAGTAATTTCCAAAAATCCTCTACTGAGAACCCTTTCGAGGATGATGTTCTCACCCCCCTACATTTTTCCCCTTTCAGGATATGGACGCAGAAGTTACGAAGAGCTTATTTAATTGTTGTTGTGATACTCTGTATTGTTTTAGTTATGGTTTATTGTACCCTCGCCTTTATCTTGATATAATCTGTAAGAGGGATAGGAATTGTATTGGTTAATGCTTGTAATATTATATATATATATATATATATATATATATATATATATATATATATATATATATATGGATGTACTCTTTATGAGTTTTATAAGTTGTATGGTATCTATGGATGTATGCTATCGGATGAAAGTATTTTTTTGGGAGCGGTGTTACGGTTTAAAGTTTTAAACAGGCTCATATTTTAGTATTAAATAGTATAAGTGTCGTCGTAATGTCCGAGCTATCAGAGTCGCGCAGCCGGAAGTGTGAGCTTTGGTAGTTAGGGTGTTACATTATGGTATCAGAGCAGTCCTTCTTGTAGAGCCTGAGGAATGGACCGACTATGCTTCAGTTGCATACTCTGAGTGTTTGTCATGTATTAGGTCTTGTCGAATGACGGGAATTAGAGCTTTATGCACATGACAGTCTATTGATTAACGCTGTTAGTCTTGCATTGCATAATTCTTGGTATTAAGTTTGGCCGGCTTAATACTAGTGAATTATGTATATGAAGGCACTGATGGGTTATCATAGATGTTATACGAGTTTTGAATAAAGCGAATCACGGGTTTTGGGAACATTGGAAACTATTTCTCGAGGCTATTCAGTTGTGTGTCTTGAATTCTGTTCGAGTCGACCTGTTCCTTCATGTCCTAATTTGAAGTTCTTGTTTGCTAATCCTTTTGAAAAGTAGTTTGATTTTTCAACTCTATTCCTCCATTCATATGCATTCTTGTTTGATCTTAATTGCATATGCTTGTTTGGAATCCTTGTTGCGTCTATTTTCCTCTGTTTGAGTTCTTCTTGATTTAGGTATTCTTTGATATAGCGTTGAACTTGGCTTAATTCGCTGTGCTTTTAACTTCGGATTTTGAGTCTATTCTTTGAGAAATTGTTGATTCAGTTTTTCTCTTATTTGACAGTGATCACAGCCAATTTCGAGATTTTTATAAAAATTGCTATTGACTAGATATACACTTATCTATATGTGGAACTTTGAAGATTTCTTATACAATTTAACAACTATTTATTTCTAATGCCTCACCTGTACTTTTCTGGTTTATGGAACTGCATTTACTTTAAATTACAATTTTACTTTCTAGTAATTTTACTATAGTTTCAATGCACATCTTCAATTGATTATGTATTTGGGGTATTTTTTCAAGATTCTGGAAAGAAAGGGGATTCTTCGCTTTTATTCCGGTTGATTTTTCTTGATAAACTTTACCTAAATTATTTTTAACTTGAGTTCGGTTTAGCATACTACATTGTTGATGCTATTGTGATTCTTTTAAAAATGTTGGACTCATGGCTTTCTTCTTATGAGCGGACTAAAGTCTCTTTTTAAGCTTTTCACCTCTATGAATGTCATACGTGATTCTATTTTTAGCTAATCTTTTACGTCTTGTGAACATTACCACTGATCTTGGTTCGCCCTCTCTTGTGAATCCCATCCTTATGTGAGTCAGTTTGATTCATTTCAAAATTAGTGCATCGCTTATTCACTCATTATCTCTACAAGAGTTTTTAGTCAAAGGATTATCCTTGAGAAATTACTAATGATTGAGTTATCTTTTTCTATGACTTTTGTATTATTTTGGATCAATTGAAAGCTTGTTTGATGACTCATGCCTATTGAATCTTGTTTGAACTACTTTGATTTAAGATCCTTTCTAGTATGGCTTGACTCCTATTTAGTACATCTTAAACTTCTTGAATGTTCTTCTGAGATGGTGATTTCAAGAACACTTTTGCAGTCTTGTTTTGAACTTTTTAAAGAAGCTTTGAATTCTCTTGTAGGAAGTTTTAAACGGAATTTATTTTCTGTTGCTTGATTGAGATTTGAAACCATTGTTCAATTTTGACGAAGTTAATTTAAAGTTGGCATGCGCTATTTTAAATGAAGTTTTTGGAAAGTTTCCTTGTTTAGTGGAAACCGGTTTGCTTGTAACGCACCACTTATTTCCTTTACTAAATTGTAAGCAAAATTCTACCTCGGAATTTCTTTTCTAAAGAGAGTTTAACATCCTCTTGCGTCCATGATATAAATGTTATACACGCTTGTTTGAATATGAATTTTTAGAATTTTTGAACAAGCATTTGATTACTTCCGAGTTTTTATGAACTGCTTTTGGTTAAGTTGTGCATCTAATTATCTTTCTAAAATATTTGATGAAAATATTTTAGCTCTTAGCCAAAGTTGTGTGCATTTTGTTCTTAAAACTCTACATGATCTACTTCAACATGAAAACGTATTAAAAGCAAAACCACGTTTATGCTTTTATTTTTCTCTTGAAGGAGGCTTGTTGCTTAACTTTTCTTTTAAACTGCGAAGTGATTTTTCTGCAAGTTTTCGTTTCTTTTAAGAACAATGTATTCGAAAGTATTTTAGTATGCTCTTGAGTTCTGTGAGCTTTGTCTTGGGTTTGAAATATTCTTTTCTGTAAACCTCATGCTTCCTCGACTCAGCTTGAGTTTGTTTCAAACTGATGCGTTGGTTTTCTTCTTATTGATCCTATTGAACTTCTTTGATCTAAGGGTTATCTTTGAAGTTGTCAATTGAATTGTGTCTAGCAAACTTCATTGCTTGAACATCCTTGTTTATCTGGAATTGGATATATTCTTTCAAATCTATGAGTATTATCTTTGACAGTTGTCTCTCCTTTCTAAGATCTCGTATTCTTCTGAGTAGACTCGAGAATTGTTTTGATATCACGTGCGACTTGTAGACGTAGTAACGCGATACGTTAGTTCTTTAAGACGTGATGTGTATACGGAAGTTGAAGCGGTAGGTGTGCAACGTATGAGTTGTGGGCGTTTTGTTCCTTGCGAACGGGTTTGTGGTTGTCAGGCTTGTGATCAAATTTGGGGTTTGTAAAGTGCTTGATGGAGTTGGAAAGTTGAAACTTTGAGGTTGATGTGAAATTGGTGTGCGGAGGTTGAGCACGTCGTTTTAACTCCATCCTGTTTGATAGCCTTTGATGCCTTGCCCTACTATCACATGATTGACCCATGTCAGCTTTTGCATTGAGCCGATCTTGTAACGTTTGCCTGGCAGTTACACTCCTACCTTTGCATCCTTATGCTTATGATAATCAAAGTATTTGAAAATCGTATATATGATTATATGTTGAGATATTTTTGCTTCTTCCTTAAATGTGTTCAAAGGTGAACTGTTATGGAATTTCTTTCATTTTGTATCAATTTTCGAGGGCGAAAATTTTTATAAGGTGGGTAGAATGTAAGACCCAGAATATTTGAAAAGTCTTATTATGATCAAGTCTCAAATCCTACAGTTATTTATAGCCTTAATTTCAGAGATTATTTTACTAAAGATAATTAAGGCAAGTTTTGATTTATTGGATTTGAGATAAGTTATGATTATTATCCAATTTCACAATTATTGGATTATTTTCTATATTCAGAGTATAAAGTTGGTAATTGTGAAATAATAAGGATTTCCATATGATTTGAATTAAATAAGTAATATTTTCAATATTAATACTGCTACTTTGGAAAATAAGGGATTTAATTATATTACTCCTAATTATTTGATTTGGGCATTTTATTGAAAGTAATTTGTAAAAATTGATGATCAAATAGTATTTTCTATATATAATTAGCGTTGGATTTAATTTGGGTTTCGATTATTATATTATTTCCATTTTTGTTTGAAAGTACCAAATTGCCCCTTACCCTAAGTTTCAAAAATGAAACCCTAACCCTAAAACCCTAGCCAATACCCGTCTTTCCCCCATGAACCAGCAGCCGCACCCCACTTGTTTCCCTTTCACCCTCATTCACAGAAACATGGAAGGAAAAAAACGGAAGGGGAAGGGGGGAGAAAAGGCCGCGCCAGGGGAAGAGAAGGAAGGGATGACGCCTCAGCCCGCTGCGTGCCTCGCTGCGCCTCGCCGCCAGAACCGCGCGAAGGACAGAGGTCCGAGTGAGGGGAAAGTGGAGGGCGAGAGGGAGAAGATTCGTACGCCGTTGGAGCCGTTTCGTCACCGCCGTTGAGGTCCTCACCATCGCCGTTAATGGAGGACGCCGTCGCGAGGATGAGCGTCGCCTCGCCGTCGTGCTGATGAGCCCAGCCGCCGCTGTTTGCTAAACCCACAGTGCTCCCTATCACCTCTGCCGTTTGGAGCCGCGCCGCCGTGCCTGTCGTCGGCGAGGAGAGAGTAGTGCGGGAAGGACAGAACGCGATGGAGGGGAAACCGATCCGCCATTGAGCTGCCGCGTCAGAGAAGGGGTTCATGCCACTGGAATTCCTTTGCCGCCGCCACCTTACCACTGCCGGCAAGCACAGAGGGAGAGAAAAATCGGAGAAGGCCCGAGGAGAGACAGAGAGGCCTGAGACTGAGTTGGGGTTCAGCCACCGTGTCCAGTCGCGCTCGCGTCGCCGGCGCCGCCTCCGCCGGAGCTTCTGGCCGAGCCTCAACCGCCGGGAACGCCGCTGCCGCTACCGAGCTCCACTGGCGGTAAGGCTTTTAAGTTGAGTTTCCCTTCTGTTGAGTTTCCTGGAATTTCATTGTCGCTGCGTGTGGTTCAGATCGCCGCTGCTGCTTGGGGCTGACTGCCGGGCTGCTGCCGAGCCGGTTCGGAGACCGCCGCTGTTTTGGTTCAGCCGTTCCTTTGGTTCGGTAAGAGTTTCGATCTGAAAGTCCTCTAGTTACTGCTCTATTATACGTTGAGGAGTTGTAGCATTTTTTGTTATGAGAGTTAATCTCAATTATTATATATTGCGATTAGAGTCGTTGTGGTTGCTGAGAAAACGGTTTGGAGCTGAGGTTTTGGTAGCCGGGATTTTGATTGTTGATTTCGGGTCGAGGCGGAAAGGACGCTGTGATGCCTTTGAGTTATGGAATTTGCGTTTTCAGGTAGGGGCGCTTTCCGAAAACTATAGTTTATTATTGGAATTATTACATATGGGTACTGATGTGAGACATTGTGTATTTGGTGATTGTATCTGCCTTATGTATTATTTGATTGACACGAATGACTATGGATGTTGGTTTGGCTGAATTGTTGTGTGGCTTATGAAATGTAATGTTTGAAGTTGATTCTTTAAAGATTTGAAATGAGTTTAATCTGTCGAGGATTGGTTTGAATTGAGTCAATTATTTTGATGATGTGAAAGATAGAATACTCTTGAAATTCAGCCTGGGTTACTTTAACTGATTTGGTTTTGATAAATGATTTATTGTTGAACCGATTCTTTAAAGCTTTAGAAATGAGTTAAATCGGTTGATATTGAGTTGATTTCTGAAATGGTTTCCTTGAGATATGCCACTGAGGCGACTGTTGGATTTAGCTTGCTTTTGAATTGATTTCTGGTTTTGAACTGTTGAAAAGGAATGAGAAACGGTTTAGTTGGGACCCGAACCGGGTGGCAAAAGTCCAAGTTTTAGGGGAGGTGCTGCCGAAATTTCTATAAGATCTGAGTCTTTATTGAATGTTGTCTGGAAAAATGATGAGTTAAAGACTTCTACTATTTTATTTGAATTATCAAGAAAATGATGATTCATACTTTTGAAATGAATTATTAAAGAGGAAATTGTGATTTAGTTTTGCTTCTTAAGAAAGGCATTGTATCTCTTTCAGGAGAAAGTTATTTAGATGAAACTTGTGTTTTAAAGCTATTTGAATGTGAAAAGGGTTTATGCCTTTGAATTTGACTTGGGGGTTTCAATTAAAGAGTTTTAATGATTTTGAAAAGACCTGACTGTCTATTGACAAGTTTCATTTTGAAATGTTTTGAGAAAGGTTTTAAGTACTCCTTGAATTCTGAATTCTTGCAAGACCAAAACAAACCTTGAACAGTTGAAACGTTCTAGAATTTATCATGGGGGTTGAAATTGGTTTTGCTTAAGTAAAGAAAACGGCTTTGAAAGAAGTAAATGATTACGTGACTCGGTTTGGCTTAGATCCTATTTTATTACTCAAATCAGAAAGCCAAGGTTTTAATGATTTTAAATGAATTTGGCGAAATGAGTTATGTTATTCTCCCCTAAAGACTTGGGACTCTGTCGAGAAACTTTGTTATAAAATCCCATTGTGGAATGGGCGATTCTGATTGTTCCCAAATTGAATCTTTAACTTTCCATGGTTTTGGAAGTCTTGGAAAGAGGATGCCGAGAGCGGCTTTGTTTTAAAAAGGGAACTTACTTTGAGTAAAAGTGGCTTAAGAGCCTGAGATGATTTGAGAAATGAGATCTTTAAAGCCAAGGCTGAAAAGAGTTGAAACTTGATTTCAAAGTGAATGAATTGAGAAAAGTGATTTATGGCTTAAATGCCGATGTATGAATTTGATGATGTTGAATGGTGGAAGTGCTATTTTGTTATGAGCCGGAATGGCTATGTATGCTATTGAACTATGCCTGATTGCCGAATGAGTTGTGGGCCGTATGGCTGATTATGAATTATGAAATTAAGCCGAAGAGCTGTATTTATTGATAAATTGGCTAGTTCTGGATTGAACCGTGAGCCGGATGGCTGAGATGGATGGTGATCCATGGTTGAGTATAAATGCATGTATGCAATTGAATGAATTATGAATTTAAGCCGGATGGCTGAGATGAATGTTGTATGCGAGTATGCTTGTGTTTTCTCTCTGGTTGTAAGGGTGACAGGGCACCAATACCCTCTAATGGCGACAGGGCGCAGATACCCTCTAATGGCGACAGGGCGCAGATACCCTCTAATGGCGACAGGGCGCAGATACCCTCTAATGGTGACAGGGCACATATTCCCTCTAATGATATTAATGCACAACAGAGAGACTGTGCCCGGGTTAGCTACCGGACACGTCGGGTTGGCTTGATAACCGACAGATGATATCATCAGCCACTAGGGACAGGAATGCATCATATGCATTTGTGTGACATTGGTTGGGTGTGCATATTATACTTGGTTTGCCTATGTGATTAATTGCTAACTGTTCTACTTGTAATAACTGTTTGTTTGTGCTTGAACTTCCTATCTGTGTTTGCATCTGGGACTCTGTTGGATTGTGGTGATTGGTTGTTGGTTGGATTGTTTGGGCCTAGGGCCATGGTTGAATTGAGATGGACCGATGGTTGGTTTCGGTATTGTGGTTATGGTTTGGATATGTGTGAAAGGCTAATTTGGTTCAGCATAGATAAACCTTTTGAAATGCTTTTGAATATTGTTTTAAATGAACAGTTTCTTCTTTCAGAAAAAGGATTTCAGATTTCTCTTTTATTGTAAACCTTTGTTTTTGAAAAGGGGCATAAGACAGTTATTAATCACTGGTGCGGTTTATCTTCACGTATCCTATTACAGTAATTCCCAAAAACCCTCTACTGAGAACCCTTTTGAGGATGATGTTCTCACCCCCCCTACATTTTTCCCCTTTCAGGATATGGACGCAGAAGTTACGAAGAGCTTATTTAATTGTTGTTGTGATACTCTGTATTGTTTTAGTTATGGTTTATTGTACCCTCGCCTTTATCTTGATATAATCTGTAAGAGGGATAGGAATTGTATTGGTTAATGCTTATAATATATATATATATATATATATATATATATATATATATGGATGTACTCTTTATGATTTTTATAAGTTGTATGGTATCTATGGATGTATGCTATCGGATGAAAGTATTTTTTTGGGAGCGGTGTTACGGTTTAAAGTTTTAAACAGGCTCATATTTTAGTATTAAATAGTATAAGTGTCATCGTAATGTCCGAGCTATCAGAGTCGCGCAGCCGGAAGTGTGAGCTTTGGTAGTTAGGGTGTTACATTTGTGAAAAAAGCTCAAATGGCATTATGCACTTCTCTATGTTGTTATACTATTCAATGCTTGCTTTTCACAACTTTCCTTTACCATTGTATTAATTGAATTTAATTGTCAATACAAACGTGATGGTTTGTTACAAAGTATTGCTTGGTCTATACTACTCATGCCCTTTGACGGCATGCCAATAAACACCTTGCAGTCACTTGTCTTTATATGCACTAGCTATTTCCCATTGTTGGCTTTTCACCTATACTCGCGAGCATGTGATAATGTCAGTATATCTTAATGTGCATCCATCACCGTCTTTTCCATTTCCTTCCTTGCTGTATATCTCTTTGAGTTTAATTTACTTTCTCTTCCCTTCTTTCAGGATGGCCACCAAGAAAGGAAAAGAGAAAGCTACTTCCAAACTACTAGCAAGAAGAGGAACTAAAAGAGCATTAGTGGCAGAGCCCTCTTCAACTGCAATCAAGCCCTCAACAAAAAGAGTTAAGAGGATAATAAAGGTTGATGAAAAGGAGAAAGCCTTTCCAGCAAAGGACACTGCGCGATTTCCCAATCGCTACTGTGAGCAGATGTTCCCTATCCTGGCAGAAAGGAACTATAACAATGAATACCTTCTTATCCTCCCGTCCAATATTGCTACCTTTGTTGAGCCGCAAATTGAACGAAGACAATGGGGTTTCCTACGGAGACAACCAAGGCAGGTCAGTCTTTCTTGGGTAGTTGAGTTCTACTCTAACTTCTACATGCCAACCCTGCAGTCTGTTTATGTCCGGCAGAAGCAAGTCCCCATCACAGAAAAGGCCATTCAGCAAGCTCTAAGTCTTCCCCCTATTCCAGAAGGAATGGACGCCTTCCAAGAAGCCACACTTAAGCGCCAGAGGTACCAATTTGACTGGGACTCCGTCCTCGGAGTTATCGCATTACCTGGCAGCCGTTGGATCTACGGATACCACCGTACCTGCCCTAAGAGAATCTTGGCTTCAGCACTCACCTTGGAGGCTCGCGTCTGGACACAGATCATGTCCCATTACGTCTTTCCGAGCACTCATGAGTCCTCCTTCACTGCGGACATGGCTGTTCTACTATGGTGCATCCTTACAAACCAACCTCTGCATCTCTCAAGACATATCCGGAATGCTATGGGACACGTAAAAATTGTGGGCAACTTATCTTTCCCCGCCTTGGTCTCAGATCTTGTCTCAGCAGCCGGAGTCTCCTACAGAGCTGGGGACACCAAGTCCGTGCTTCCATGGGATGATCAGTATGTCCCTAACAGAAAATACCTCAGACTCCTAGCAGCCACTACAAGCCTTCCTACTACTCCAGTTGAAGATAATCCTTCTTCAACACCACAAGCACCTACAACTGATGAATTGCTCCAGCAGATAATCGAAAGGTTGGATCGGCAAGCACAGAAAGCAAAGATGAGAGAGCGCCGTAACGAGCGCCGATTCAAACACCTCAAGGAGCTACTCAAGGGACACTTCAGGGACTCAGACACCCCGGATTCCACTTCTTTTACTAGCACAGGGAGCCATGACGGTCCCGATTATGGAGATACTGCTACCAGCCCACCCCTGTTCCTGACAGACGGCACCGAGGACGGTGCAAAGCCTTAAGTGTGGGGAAGTCGGTCAGTACCTGACTTCCGGAGGTAATTTCTTTTCCCTAGCACCAATAATTAGAGTATTTTAGTTAGATTTTCTTTCTTTTATAGAATAGAATAAATTGCATAGGTTAGGATAGTTGCATGCATGTTCTACTTGATTGAAAAGATAGTAAGTTTCTTTTAAGACTCTATCTTTGGAACAAAATTTCACTAATTTTTCAAAATTTTATGATAAATTTGCTTGAGTTGTATTTGGAACATGATATTTGAGCTAAAGAACACACAACCTGTGAAAGATTTGAGCCTTCATGTATGGTTACATTATTTAACCATAATTATTTCATTCTTGTGTGTTTACTTCTCTATGATTGTAATCTATATTTTATTTTATCTTATATGTCCAATATTTATTATATTTGCATGCTTGCACATGATTGAGGCCATTATTTGTTTAAACTCACTTATCCAAATTAAGCCTACCCTTTTCAATTACCTTTGTTAACCACTTTGAGCCCTTAAATCACATTTGTTCTATATTTTACCACATTACTAACCTTAAGCTGAAAAACAATTGTATATCCCAAATTGAATCTTTGGTTAGCTTAAGATAGCATTGTGTGTGCTAGTTAAGTATGGGAAATTATGGGAACAAAAGTTGTTAAGGAAATGTGTCATGAAAATTTAATGGGAATTTGGATACCTACTCATGTGAAACTATAAGAATTAAAAATCTATGTGCATTGATAAGCTATATTTATTTTAATTCCAAAAAAAAATAATGTATATAAATAAATAAGGGGACAAAATTACCCCAATGTTAAATTCAGAATTCAAAGATCAATACACATATGATAGAATCAAATACAAAGTTGATACATGAGTATGGATTGAAAAAGGGAATTCTGGGTAGCTAGGTATGTACTTTAAGATTACATTAAAAATATACAAGTTGGGTTGGAGCTTGGGTTAATTAAAGATTCAATTTATTAGCTCACCTGACCAAATGTATATCCCTACCTGTACCTTAGCCCCATTACAACCTTGAAAAGACCTCATGATGTTTGCATTGGTATATCAACTGTTGTTGATTGGTTAGGAGAAGAACAAAAGTTAGAAAGCATGATTAGAGAAGGATAGAGTGTTTACCCTATACACTAGAGATTAGAGCGTACATACATTATCAGTGAGGGTTCAATGCTTGAATTTTCATGTTCCCTGCTTTCATGAGCTATCCTCTTGCACTTTTATCTGTTTTATTGTATAATGATAGAATTAGTGGAATTTGATTTGTAATTGTTTTGAAGAGCTTATTTACTTTTGATCAAGTGGGCAAGAATCATATAGTTGCATTTATTTATATATATAGGCTTGCATTGCATCTCATGAGTTTCTACATGTTCATACTTATTTCCTTATCTCCTTCAATTAAGCATGAGGACATGCTAATGTTTAAGTGTGGGGAGGTTGAAAATTGATGAGACACAGAAGTTGGTGAATTAAAAATTATTAGTATAGTTACGTTGCAAGTATAGCTCTTAACTCACCGAAAATCTGCCTATCAATTTAGAAATATATCACAGAGAGTTTAAATTAAAAATTACTGAGAGTTTAAGTCCCAGGTCGTCTCCCAACGAGTTGCAGAAAAGTGTGCTATTTTATTAATCAGATGTTCTAAGAAGTTGAGTTAAGTAGGTGGAAAATTAAATTGAGAAAATTCAAATAATATGAATAAAAGCCTTGACTGGGAGTTGATTAGTTGGAATCTCTATTATTGATGGGATGATTTCAAGCTTAATTTATAATTAATGGTTGTTCTGTTTAGTTATCCTTTACTAGGTAAAGGAAAGTCAAACAAGTTGGAATGTTAGATCTGTTCACGAGTTGCAACCCACTTAGTTCAAAGAAATTGGTGTTAGTGACTAGATAGCAATCCAACAGTTAACCCAATTACAAATTCTCTTTCAATCCTTCCAACTCAAGAGTTCATTTCAATCAACTCCCCATCAAGTGAGGAAACTACTCGCTCATTGTAAATAATAAATCCATAACATATGAGAGGGAATTAAAAGAAGACATGATTATTGGAATGGAAAATAAATTAAAATGAAAGAAATAATCCTTATATTAAATAATCATTAAATTATTCAAATGACAAAATTGAACAAAGCAAAGAACATGGAAGAATAAAACCAAGTTAAGAGAACGAACTAGAATGACGAAGTCTTGATGAGGAAATAACTCTTCTCAATGTTCCAATGCTAAGACCAATTGAAAAATTAAAATTCTAAAACCTAGAGAGAGAAACCTAAAGGAGTAAAACTAGATCTAAAAAAATTGAAAACTATCTAGAATGAATGTTGTGTTTATTTCTGCATATTCTCTGGCTCTAGTCTGCTGTTCCGGGCCGAAAACTGGGTCGAAATAAGGTCCAAAATCGCCCCCAGCGAATCCTGCAGATTATGCAGATCGCACAGGTCACGCGATCGCGTCATCCATGCGGACGCGTCATTCGCGCTTTTCCTTGCCACGCGTTCGCGTCGTCTACGCTACCGCGTCGCTTGAGCTTTTCCAATCCGTGTGGCCACGTGAGCCATGCGGCCGCGTCACTGCGATTTGCTCTCCTTCGCGCGGTCGCGTGAGCCACGCGACCGCGTCACTTCTCGCTGGTTATCTTCTCAAATTCTTGTGTTCCTTTCATTTTTGCTAGCTTCCTTTCCAATCTCTAACTCATTCATGCCCTATAAAGTCTGAAACACTCAATACACAGATCACGGCATCGAATGGAATAAAGGAGAATTAAAAATACATAATTAAAGTCTCTAGGAAGCAGTTTTCAAACATGTTATAAATTCAGGAAGGGATTATAATTTCATGCTAATTTAATGAATAAGTGGGTAAGGATCATTATAAAACCACACAATTAAACACAATATAAACCATAAAATAGTGGTTTATCAGCCAACATTTAATATTTTGATTTAAAAATTTCAAGTTGTTACTTACCTATTAAGAAAGGATCAATCTTTAAATTCTAGAATCATATCTTTTAGTTTCTTTATAGTCAAGTAATCAACTTTAATTTCAAAAATCAAATCTTTTTAATTTCCTTTTCAAATCTTTTTCAATTAACTACTTGACTTTTTGTTTGATTTTAAAAGCTTCCAATTTCAATCATATCTTTTTCAAAACTACCTAACTACTTTTCTCTCTCTAATTTTTGAAAACCACTAACAACTTTTTCAAAATTTCTTTTAATTAACTAATTGTTTTAAATTTTAATTTAATTTTATCTCTTCTCTTAAATTTTGAATATTAACTAATAATTAAAATAAAAACAAAAATATTTTCTTTTTATTTTAATTTAAAATGCGAATTATCTCTCTCTCATCTCTTTCTAATTATTTATTTATTTACTAACACTTCTCTTCTTATTATAATTCGAACCTTCTCTCCCTCTCTGTGTTCGAATTCCTCATCTTCTCTCTTCTTCATTCTACTCTTCTATTCTTCTACTCACAAAAAGGAATCTCTATACTGTGACATAGAGGATTCCTATTCTTTTCTGTTCTCTTCTTTTTCATATGAGCAGGAACAAGGATAAGAACATTCTTGTTGAAATTGATCTGGAACCTGAAAGGACTCTAAAGAGGAAGCTAAGAGAAGCTAAGGCAGAACACTCTGGAGAGGACCTGACAGAATTTTTCGAAAAAGAAGAAGAGATGACCGAACCCAATAACAATGGTGGAAATGCAAGGAAGATACTTGGTGACTTTATTGCACCCTCTTCTGACTTCTATGGAAGGAGCATCTCAATTCCTGCAATTGGAGTAAACAACTTTGAGCTTAAGCCTCAATTAATTTCTCTAATGCAGCAGAATTGTAAGTTTCATGGACTTTCATTGGAAGATCCTCATCAATTCTTAGCTGAATTCTTGCAAATCTGTGACACTGTTAAGACCAATGGGGTTAATCCTGAGGTCTACAGACTCATGGTTGGACTCACAACCTAAAAATAGCCTGAACTCTTGAGAAAAGTTGGTCAATGCTTTCTTGGCCAAATTCTTTCCACCTCAAAAGTTGAGCAAGCTTAAAGTGGAAGTCCAAACCTTCAGACAGAAGGAAGGTGAATCCTTCTATGAAGCTTGAGAAAGATACAAGCAATTGATCAGAAGGTATCCTTCTGACATGTTTTTAGAATGGAGCATCATATGTATATTCTATGATGGTCTGTCTGAATTGTCCAAGATGTCATTGGACCACTCTGCTGGAGGATCTCTTCATCTGAAGAAGACACCTGCAGAAGCCCAGGAACTCATTGAAATGGTTGCAAATAACCAGTTCATGTACACTTCTGAAAGGAATCCTGTAAATAATGGGACAACTCAGAAGAAAGGAGTTCTTGAGATTAATACTCTGAATGCCATATTGGCTCAAAACAAAATATTAACTCAACAAGTCAATATGATTTCTCAGAGTCTGTCTGGAATGCAAGCTGCATCAGGCAGTACTAAGGAAGCTTTCTCTGAAGAAGAAACCTATGACCCTGAGAACCCTGGAATGGAAGAAGTGAATTACATGGGAGATTCATATGGAAACACCTATAATCCTTCATGGAGGAATCATCCTAAACTCTCATGGAAGGATCAACCGAAGCCTAATCAAGGCTTCAATAATAATAATGGTGGAAGAAACAGGTTTGGCAATAGCAAACATTTTCCATCATCTTCTCAGCAATAGACAGAGAATTCTAAGCAGAGCCACTCTGACTTAGCTACTGTAGTCTCTGATCTATCTAAGACCACTCTCAGTTTTATGACTGAAGTAAGGTCCTCCATTAGAAATTTGGAGGCACAAGTGGGTCAGCTGAGTAAAAGAGTTACTGAACTCCCTCCTAGTACTCTCCCAAGCAATACAGAAGAGAATCCAAAAAGAGAGTGCAAGGCCATAACCTTAACCAACATGGCCGAACCTGAAGAGGAAGAAAAGGCAGTAATTTTCAGTGAGGGAGACCTCAATGGACGTTCACTGGCCACCAAGGAGTTCCCTAATGAGGAACCAAAGGAATCTGAGGCTCATATAAAGACCATAGAGATTCCACTGAACTTACTATTGCCATTCATAAGCTTTGATGAGTATTCTTCCTCTGAAGAGGACGAAGATATTGCTGAAGAGCAAATTGCTCAATATCTAGGAGCAATCATGAAGCTAAATGCCAAGCTATTTGGTAATGAGACTTGGGAGGATGAACCTCCATTGCTCATCAATGAACTAAGTGATCTGGTTCAACTGAAATTACCTCAGAAGAAATAGGATCCTGGAAAGTTCTTAATACCTTGTACCATAGGCACCATAACCTTTGAGAAGGCTCTGTGTGACCTTGGTTCAAGTATAAACCTCATGCCACTCTCTGTAATAGAAAAACTAGGGATCTTTAAGGTGCAAGCTGCAAGAATCTCACTAGAGATGGCAGACAATTCAAGAAAATAGGCTTATGGACTTGTAGAGGATGTCTTAGTAAAGGTTGAAGACCTGTACATCCCTGCTGATTTCATAATCCTAGACACTGGGAAGGATGAGGATGAATCCATCATCCTAGGAAGACCCTTCCTAGCCACAGCAAGAGCTGTGATTAATGTGGACAGAGGAGAGTTAGTCCTTCAATTGAATGACGACTACCTTGTGTTTAAGGCTCAAGGATCTTCTTCTGTAACCATGGAGAGAAAGCATGAAAAGCTTCTCTCAATACAGAGTCAAACAGAGCCCCCACACTCAACTTCTAAGTTTGGTGTTGGGAGGCCACCATTAAGCTCTGAGTCTCTGTGAAGCTCTCTAAGAGCTTCATTGTCAAGCTATTGACATTAAAGAAGCGCTTGTTGGGAGGCAACCCAATGTTATTTAATTATATTTATTTATTTTCCATTGTTATTTTATGTTTTCTTTAGGTTGATGATCATGTGAAGTCACAAAAATAACTGAAAAATCAAAAATAGAATAAAAACAGCATTAAAAATAGCACACCCTGGAGGACAGGCTTACTGGCATTTAAACGCCAGTAAGGATAGCAGAATGGGTGTTTAACGCCCAGCCTGGCAGCATTCTGGGCATTAAACACCAGAATGGACAGCACTCTGGGCGTTTAATGCCGGAAAGGGCTGTCTGGCACAGGCTGGCGTTAAACGCCAGAAATTGAGATTGCGTTCGTGTGTACCAAGTTTTTGGTGCCATTTCAGAGATCACAATTTCTTGCACCAGATCTCCCTTTATGTGGATCAGACAAATATCCAGCATCTGCATAGCCAACTAATTGTGACTTGGATCCATAGGGATAAAACAATCCTATATCAACCGTTCCATGAAGATATCGAAAGATCTGTTTGATTCCACTCCAATGTCTTCTGGTTGGAGAGGAACTATATCTTGCTAGTAAATTCACAGCAAATGATATATCAGGTCGTATATTATTAGCAAGATACATTATGATATCTTCAGGACCAGGATATGGTACTTCAGGACCAAGGATATCTTCATTTTCTTCTTTAGGATGGAATTGATCCTTTTCCACATCCAAAGATCTTACGATCATTGGGGTACTCAAGGGATGTGACTTATCCATATAAAAATTTTTCAAGATCTTCTCTGTGTATGTTATTTGATGAATAAAGATCCCATGTTTTATATGCTCGATCTGCAGGCCGTGACAAAATTTAGTCCTTCCAAGATCTTTCATCTCAAACTCTTCTTTTAGAGTTTTTATAATTGTTGGAATCTCTTCAGGAATCCCAATGATATTTAAATCATCAACGTACACAGCAATTATAATGAATCCAGATGCAGATTTCTTTATGAAAATACATGGACAGATATCATCATTCTTGAATCCACTTTTGGCCAGATACTCAGTAAGACGATTATACCACATTCGTCCAGATTGCTTCAGACCATATAAAGATCTCTAAAATTTGACTGAGTATAACCCTTGTGAATATTCATTGGATGGTTTAGCTATCTTTAATCCTTCAGGGACTTTTATATAGATATGCCGATCTAATGAGCTGTATAAATAGGCTGTTACCACATCCATTAAATGCATATGCAGTTTATGATATGCGGATAAACTCACCAAATAACGCAATGTTATCGCATCTACTTCAGGGGAATACGTTTCTTCATAATCTATATCGGGCCTTTGTGAAAATCCTTGTGCCACAAGTCGGGGCTTTGTAGCGCACGACTTCATTTTTCTCATTTCGTTTTCTCACAAATACCCATCGGTATCCAATAGGTTTTACATCTTTTGGTGTACGGACTACAGGTCCAAAGACTTCACGTTTTGCAAGTGAGTCTAGCTTAGCCTTCATGGCTTCTTCCCATTTTGGCCAATCATTCCTTTGTCGACATTCTTCGACTGATCTTGGCTCAAGATCCTTACTTTCATGCATGATATTTAATGCCACATTATATACAAATATTTCATTGACAATTGTCTTATTTTGGTCCCATTTCTCTCTTGTAAAGACATAATTTATCGAGATCTCGTCATTTTCACAATTTTTAGGTACCTGAATGTCTTCTGGCGTTATATCAGAATTTTGGACAACTGCAGGTGTCTTTACTATGTCTTTTTCAACAGGAATAGTATTTACTTCTTTTTTCTTTCGAGGATTTTTATCTTTGGAACCGACAGGCCTGCCACGCATCAGGCGTGTATTTGCTTCGGTGATAATTTGTCTAACTGGGACATCAATTCGAATTGGGGCATTTTCCGTCGGTATATATGACTTGGTTATCCTCTTTGTATCGGAAAATGCATCAGGCAATTCATTTACTATTCTTTGTAAATGTATAATCTTTTGAACTTCTAGTTCACATTGCCCTGATCGAGGATCTAAATGCATCAATGATGATGCATTCCAATTAAATTCCTTTTCAGGAAGCTTATTCTCTCCCCCCTAATGTTGGAAATTTTGATTCATCAAAATGACAATCCGTAAACCGGGCTTTAAATACATCTCCAGTTTGTATCTCAAGATACCTCACTATAGAGGGAGAATCATATCCAACATATATTCCCAATTTTCTTTGGGGTCCTATTTTGGTGCGATTAGGTGGTGCAATGGGAACATATATCGCACACCCAAATATTCTTAAATGGGAATCATTTGGCTGCTGGCCAAAAGCTAATTGCATAGGAGAGAACTGATGGTAACTCGTTGGCCTCAAATGAATAAGTGTTGTGGCATGTAAAATAGCATACCTCCAAACCGAGGTTGGGAGATTTGTTCTCATAAGTAAGGGTCTAGCAATTAATTGGAGGCGTTTAATAAGTGATTCTGCTAACCCATTTTGTTTGTGAACATAAGCTACTGGATGTTCAACACTTATTCCATTAGCCATATAATAAGAATAAAAAACTTAGGAAGTAAATTCACCAGCATTATCAAGACGAATTGCTTTGATTGGATTTTCTGGAAATTGTGCTTTTAATAGAATAATTTGAGCAAGTAATCTCGCAAACGCCAGGTTGCGAGAAGACAATAAGAACACATGTGACCATCTCGAAGATGCATCTATTAGGACCATAAAATATCTAAAAGATCCACACGATGGATGAATAGGTCCACATATATCACCTTGAATCCTTTCTAGGAATTCAGGGGACTCAAATCCAATCTTTACTGGTGATGGCCTTAAAATTAACTTTTCCTGAGAAAATGCAGCAGAACAAAATTCACTAGTTTTAAGAATCTTCTGGTTCTTTAGTGAATGTCCATGGGAGTTTTCAATAATTCTCCGCATCATGGTTGTTCCCGGATGACCCAATCGGTCGTGCCAAGTTATGAATTCATTTGGGCTAGTAAACTTCTGGTTTACAGTGGCATGTGATTCAATTGCACTAATCTTGGTATAATACAACCCAGATGAAAGTGAGGGTAACTTTTCTAATATAACCATTTTATTTAAATCATGAGTTGTGATACATATATACTCATGATTTTCCTCATTCATTATTTCAATATGATATCCATTTCGGCGAATATCTTTGAAACTCAACAAGTTCCTCAGAGACTTGGTAGATAATAGTGTATTATTTATTATAAATTTTGTTCCTCCAGGAAACAAAATTATAGCTCTTCTGGAACCTTCTATCACATTGCCTGAGCCAATAATAGTATTAACATATTCTTCTTTTGGCACAAAATGGATAAAATATATATCACTTTTAAGAATAGTGTGCGAACTTGCACTATCCGCAAGGCAAATATCTTCAAAATATGTCCTTGCCATTTTTCTTCAAAGACAAATGATAATAATAATAAAATGAGTAGAAGTACATGCATAGTAAAATTATTCACATGAATACTTAACAAACACATACACATATCAAAGTATTCCATCATTGATCAAATAGCCAATATTTCCTTCATAATCCTTAAAGAAATTAGATACATCATAATGAGTGGTAGAATTTTCATTATTTGAAACAAAATTTGTTTCCTTTCCTTTGTCATCACTTTTCAAGGATGCTTGATAAAGATCAACTAGGTGCCTTGGGGTACGACAGGTACGTGACCAATGGCTCTTTCCACCACAACGGAAGCATTTATCCTCAATTGATTTACTTTACCCATTGTTTCTTTCTTTATCCCACTTCTAGTGAGATCCTTTCTTGTGAACATAATTTCTTTTCCTTCCATAATTTTTCTTGTTATCAAAATCTTGCCATTTACCTTTTCTGGGGTTATAAGTTGCCGCATTTGCTTCAGGAAATGGTGCGGCGCTAGCTGGGCGCGCTTCATGATTTCTTAAGAGCAACTCATTGTTGCGTTCAGCAACAAGAAGGCAAGAAATTAGCTCAAAATATTTTTAAATCCTTTTTCTCGATTGCTATTGCAAGAGCACATTCGAGGCATGGAAAGTCGAGAAAGTTTTCTCTAACATATCGGGCTTGAGGAGGTATCATCGTCTTTTGATGATTGTACCTTTCTTCAAGGTCTTTTCACAGATCTGCAGGATCTTTTAATGTGGGATATTCATTTTTCAATCATACGTCAAGATGACGATGAAGGAAAATCATAGCTTTGACTTTATCCTTCTGGGATGTATTATTTTCAGCCTTAATGGTATCTCCAAGATCCATTGAATCAAGATAAATTTTAGCATATAGTATCCATGATAAATAATTGTTTCCAGATATATCAAAAGCATTATATTCAAGATAAAAGAGTTTCAACATAATAAAAATTTGTTACCTGAAGTCTTCCTAAAAGGATTTGGATCCTCTAAAGTTTGAATTTCACTTTAGAGAGTAAAGTGTGATCTTTTACCCTTGAATAGTTTCCCTTTCATATTTATTATTGCTCCCACCTATAAAATCAATGGTGAGAGATCACACTTTACTCTCTAAAGTGAAATTCAAACTTTAAAAGATCCAAATCCTTCCTAAAATATCGTTAGAGCTTCGTGCTGATAACGTGTTATAAAATAACTAAATAAATAAATAAGGAAGAGGTAACAAATAAAGAAATATAATTAGAGAAAGAGAGAGAAGGGTATTTTATTGCTTTTGTATGTTTCATATGCTTCATATTACGTTGCTATTTATAAGCACAAAGAAGCTTTACTTTTCAAACATAATTAAATGCAATCACCCTTGGTAAACTAAGTTTCATGAAAAATGGTCATCCAGATCATTCATCCTTATCACAACAGCTTTCATTAGACCTTAACATTAAATGAGAGCGTGATGAAGCATTAAAATTTTAAAAATCTCGACTTAACCATCCAAAGTGGGCGACATCAATTTTAATGCGCATTTAGTACAACTATATTAGATATACATTAAAATTAGTAATTAATATAAAATATATATTAAAATATAAAATATAAATTAAAAATGAGTTAAACAATATATCTATTTGTGTACATAGTGATTATTTTTGAATGTTAATTTTAGAGTTCGTTTGGATGCAAAATAGAAAATGAAAGGAAAAAAATGGGAGTAAAGAAAATGAGAGAAAAGAAAGTGAAATGAAAAGTTGATTTTTTTTTTATGTTGTTTGGATGGAGAGAAAATGGATAGAAAGAAAATAAGAGAAAATTTTTCCTTTGTTTGTTGAAAAAAAAAAGTAAGGAGAGAAAATATCATAACCAAGTAAAACTACATTAATACCCTTCTCTCTATATATATAAATTATAATATACTAATGTATGTAAATTATTTTTCTAATAAAGGGTAAATATGTAATTGTATATTTTTTATTCTTTTTTTTTATCAGTTTTCATCTCATAGGAGGAGAGAAAACAGTTGGTTGTATGGCACTCCACTTTTTTCATTCTCTCTTAGTTTTCATTAGTGATCCAAACGGAGGAAAATTTAATTTTCCACCCGTTTTCTTTTTCTTTGTTTTCTTTCTCCCCAAATTTTCTTAAAACAAACACTGCATTAGTATATAAATAACATTTTTAATTCTAGTATGTCTATACTTATGGTGATTATATAAGTGTTGTTAAAATTGAAACTTTTTTTTAACATTTTGGTAACACTTTTTCCTTAGCAACATTTTTAAGAGGCATTGTTTAACTATAAAAAAACGTTTTAATATTGAAACACTATAGTCATACTAAAATCTCACACACACATGCATATATGTATGACTATGCTATGGTGGCTAAGGTGACTATTCTATGCATGTATTGTTAAAATTAAAGTTGGAGTTCTACTAGGTAGACAATGGGGATGCGAACAACGAGAACAATGAGTTACATTCTTGGCACATTAAAATAAAAAATATTCCATCCCATTTGTCCATCATAACCCTAACTTCTCACCTTCCAACTTTTTCTCTTTTTATCGCAGCCACTTCACTTAACCTTTCCTGTCGCGTCCAACGCACCTCACTGCCGCTGCCACCATCTGAAGAAGCAATGTGTCGCACTGCTGCTACACCTTCTTCTCCCATACGCCGCGCTGCCCCTGTTCTTCTTGCAAGCGGCGTTGCTGCTGTGTGTCTTCTTCTCTCCTCCATGACATTGTACCGTCACAGAGCCATAAGCCTTGTTCCGCCGCTTCTCTAACACTGCACCTCTGTCCTTGTTTTCATGCTGTTTTGTCGTGTCTCTGTCACTTTCATCACATGCCACTTTGCTTCGTTCACCTAAATGGTATGACCTAAATAAACATCTACAGCTTATTAAAAAGAACCATCCGCATACATAGTAAAATAAACATCCTGCAAAGCATATGCATACAGAATCAAATAAAATATTAATGGTATACCCAAATAAACATCCACGATAGAATGAAAAGAATCATCAGCATACATAGTAAAAATGAACATCCGATTTAATTGATAAGAAACAAGTAACGAGACAGCAGCTATGGGGGCACTGAGGTCGCAATATAGCAGCGATGGCGGTGGCACAGGATTGCGAAAAAGCAGTTGCGACAAAAATTAAAATAAAAAATTCAAAATTATAATTAAACCTAATTACTTCAAAATTTAATTTTTAAAATTAAAATTAATTTTATTTTTTAATTTATTATTTATGCTGTTAAAAAAAAACGTTATTTATCTATATTTTTTTCTTAAAGTTACATTTTTTTTACTATTTTAGTAATATTTTATTTTAGGCAACACCTTTTAAAAAAACATTGTTTAACAATAAAAATCGTTATTTTAATTTTAGTAACACCATAATCGGGGTTGAGTCCATGCCACCAGACAATACACAAATCACATGGCCATTGAGCTTCCCTTATACCAGAAGTTACTTAGATCCCAAGAAGAGAAAGAGTCAAGTAAGTGCAGAGTCTCACTTTCTTCTTTTTTATTATTATTATAAAAAGATATTATTTAAACATTTAAAATTAAAATACATAAATGTAATTATAAAATTATATGGCACAAAATATAAAGCAAGTCCAACATGAATCTACTCTGTTTACAAATCTAGAGAAACACTCCATCAGTAAGCATTAACCAATACTTGTTCCTTTTTATAGTTTCCATGCACCTAACGTGACAAAAATTGAAAATCCCCTTCACCTCAATTCTCCCAAACTCTCTCCTTTAACTCCTTCAAATCTCAATAACTTGATTGATCCTCACACAAAGTAGCAACATTAATCACAAACACAACCCTTTAGAAAAATTGTGAATTTCCCATAACATCATGTTAATAAAAATGCATAATAATCAAATTAAGGCACCAACAATGATCCTTAGTTTGATCCTTGTTCTTGTTCATGTTCATGCAACCAACGCACTTGAATCAAGAAAGCTTATTGGTGATGAGAAGTGCACACCATGTGGAACAGGGGGAACTGTGTATCCATCACCGCCACCGCCCGCGATTCTTCCGCCTCCGCCGCCGCCATTTCCAAAGAAATCACCCTCCTCATCATACTGCCCTCCACCACCATCATCATTCATATACATAACAGGGCCTCCGGGGAACTTGTACCCGGTGGATGAGAATTTCAACGGAGCAAGCCATATCCACCATAGGAGTAGCTTCACCATCCCTTTTCTGCTGCCCCTTTTTCTAGGATTCATCACCATGTTTGCTTTTTAGTATCATTATTATAGATGAACAAGGTAATTATCACTATCATTCAAATCATTCTCATCCAAACAATACAAGAATTTAATTTTATGCTCTTCATAGTGTTTTTATTAATTAGCATGAGACTTTTGTATTCGGTAATATACATAATGTTTTAATTAATATGCATCTATGTTCTGTTTTTTTTTTTTTTTAGTGTATCATCATAATTTGTTCAATAAAAATCTACCTTCTGTAATATTATTTTCATTCTTGATGTTCTTCGGGTGATTATCTAAATTTTGTGGTATGATGTCGTTTTTTAGTTTCGCACAATTTCTCAAAAAGTGCAAGAAGAATGAATCATGATAGATTAGATATGTATTATTTGGCTAAAAAAGTAAAAATTATAAAGGTTTGTAGAAGTGTACTTTTTCAAAATTGATTACAATTGTCGGGAACTAGAACTTTAATCTCATCAAATTTTAAATTTAATTGTGAAATTAATCAAATAAAATTATAAAACTAATCAATCTGAACATCACTCGATCAAATCAAGAGAGAAATAAAGGTCGGTGCTGATCAAAATTTCAGTGGTAGAGCTGTAATTGCAATAGTATAATACACTTTTCGCATAGGAAATTAAATAATGATTTTGATTGGTTGCAACTTGCAAGCTATAATTAATAACTAATTAATAATTAATTATGGATGCGTATGGATCAACCGATCAACCAATCGCCTATAGTAGTACTAGTAGTAGCAGCTGTTTCCAATTTCTTGAAAGAAAAAAAAAAAAAGGGTCCAATCTTGATGGGTCCACGGTTGGTGCTATGAATGTTTATCAAGATTAATCCTTGTCTTGTGGGTGTATACATGCCGATTTGCCAAACTGTAGATCCCAAAATCAATCAATGAGGGGAATGCTAAACAGCTAAAGCACTATCCCCCCTTGAAGAGAAAAACGAAATATGTTTTATAAGAATATTGAATGGATATTTTTTAATTTATGACATGTTTTTATGGATAAAGTCATAAAGTTTGAAGTTTTAAAATTATTAAAGATATAATTATTTATATATTTTTTATTAGTTTAAATTTATGTTTTGATGGATAAAATAGTAAAATTTAAAATATTAAAATTATTAGAGATATAATTATTTATATTTTTTTATTAATTATTTTTTGGAAAAAAATTTAATGACATAATATTAACTGAATTTTTATATTCAAAAGATTTAGAATTTAATTTTTATTGGTTTTTAAAAAATATTTTAATATAACAAGAAAAACGATTTTATTAAAAAAGACAGTATTCTCAAACGTGTGTAAAATTATTTTAATAATTAATTCATGAATACTTTTTATAAATATTTAACGAGTGTCAAATTACGCCTTAATTTAGTAAAATCACTAGTATAAATTTACCTAACTTTTAATTTGTCAAGGAATTATAACAGGAGAATGAGATTGATTGTTGTTAATTCTTAATTTCTTAACTGGAAAAGTTTGTCAAATCAAGATTAGTAAAATAACAAAGTGTAATACAAGGCCACGTGTAACTGCGCAATATAATCGTTATCATGTTCTGCGTAGGCGATGAAATCAGAAAGAATGTCAGAGTTTAATTCATGGTTTGTGAGATCAAAAGCGTCCCTCGTCAGTGGCCTCAAAACATCAACTTCGGTTACACCAAACTTGCAAAGTGTGGGGACCCCGTTCAGTGAGTGAGTGATGTTTATTTGGGAAAGTTTAATTACCATAGTGTTCATGGTATATATTTTTTTAGAGTGAGTGGTCAAATTAATTATTGAAAAATAATTTATTTTTTAAATTAATGCTAGAATTTTTTTTAATTAAATTTATTTTTTAAAATTTTAAATTAATTATATTAGTCTTTTTATCATTTTATTTGTTGATGAAATAAAAATTTATTAATGTAATACATTAAGTGATATTTTAACACATATTTAAAAGTCTTAATTAATTATTAATATAATAAATTTATGAAATTAGATTAAATTAAAATCTAATTGTAGAGAGAACTTGAGAGATTAGAATTTTTTAATTTGAAGTTGATTTTATTTAATTTCATAAACTAATCATATTAGCAGTCAATTAAGACTTTTAGGTGTGTATTGAGATGTCACTTAACGTGTCATATTAGTAAATTTTGACACTATCAATAAACAAATGATGAAAGGACTAATATGACTAATTTAAAATATTTAAAAGACGAATTTAATTTAAAAAATCTTTCTAGAACCAATTTAAAGAATGAATAATTTTTTAAAGACTAATTTAACTATTTATTTTATTTGATGAGTCCCTACAAAATGTTCTTAACTGTTTATGTGGACAATTATTGACAGAAATTTTTAACCAATTGATGAAAAAACAAATATAGTTGATTATAAATTTTTAAAAAATTAATTTAAATAAAAAAATTATTTAAAAATAAATTAATAATTAACCTATTTTTTAAAAACTAATTTAATTATTAACTCATTTTTTTTTTAAGTTTTAACCTTTCTGTAATTTATAAGTATCTATCTAATTCCCTGTTAAGAAAGATAATTAAAGTGCTGCACGGTTTCTAGTTTGATTTGTTTGATGCTCTGTAATTGGTAGAATCTAGAATCAGATAAAGCTGGCTCATTTCAATGATTTCATTGCTTTGTCCTTTGGTTCTACTCAAAGTACTTTACCAACAAAAGTGTGGATTAGAAATGCATTTTTTATGTAAGACTAAAAGTTACTAATTATTAGTAAATGTTTCGGTGCCAAATTAAGCTAATTATTTTTGTTATGAGGAAAGTTCTAAAAATTAACTCGGTCATCAAACTGTTTTAACTATTAATTTATTGGTTTATAGGTTTAATCGATTTGATTGTAGTTAAATTGAAAAAATTATTTAATAATAAAATAATAAATAAAATATAAATAAACACATTAAAATATAATTATAGTCTAATATAAATTTTAAAATATAATTTAAACTAAAAATATTATAAACCAAAATATTAAGATCTTATTTAAATACAAATTCAAAAGTCAATTGATCCAAATTTACTATCAATCATCAAAATCTATCATAACTTACTACAAATTTACAGTAAATAATTTATAATTATTATTAATTATATATAATTAAATTAGCTCACAAATTTGTAATAAGTAATTTATAATTATTATTAATTATATATAATTAAACTGGCTCCGAACTAATGATATGAGCTTATTAGAATTTAAATTTGACTAATTGAATATGTCAACTTAAATTTAGACTCAAACTCGATTAATTAATTCATAAACTCAACTATTCATCTTCATTAGATAAGATTAAAAGTTAGACCTGGAAGAAAATAAATGAATAAAGGCCTCTAAAGATAAAGAAACAATGCATTTCTCCACTGATATAACAATACAAAATCTCCATGAAATTGAGGTATACCTTGACAAAATCATAATGAATTTATAAAAGAGATAAAATGATTGTTTTATGTACAGCAACCTAAATCTAAGTTTTTGTACAGTTGAAAAACAGATACAAAAATATTTTCTGGAAAAATACCATCTAAAGTTCTTGTTCCTGCATCTAAAATGAACATCACTAAATAAATCCATATAAATCAATGACACCAGATATCCAAAGAAATTGTCTCTTGCCGAAATTTTATTTCATATTACAACATATGCAGACAACAAATGCAGTTGGTGATATGAAAACTCTATAATGATTATTGAACATGCATGCTCTCATGAACACTAATCAACTAATCAACTAATCAATGCCTCAACAATAAGATTTAGCACCCAACAACTAATCAATTATCAAAGTTTTAACAATAAACTATAACAATTAATCATGCCTCAAGCAATCAGCACCAAAAATTAATCATTTAATCATGCTTCAAGCAATCAGTTTTAACTTTCAACAATTAATCACTTAATAGTTAATAATCTTTAAGCAATAAGCACCAAAGAATTAATCAACAACCAGCACTAAAAAATTAATCAACAACAGTTATTCATGCTTCAAACAATCAATAGCAAGGTTTAAAACTAACAATTAATCATGCTTCAACAATTATTATTACAACAAATTATATACCTAGGGTTAGTGGAAGACAGAGAAGAATGCAGAGTTGGCGGCGACAGGGACAGTGGCTGGGGTGGAAGGGTCGAATAGGACTAGCGCTGGCAGGAAGACACTGCACGACGGCAAGGAGTGGTGGTGGTGGCTGCGATTTCCACAACTAACTTTGCGACGGAAAGGGCTGTGCGAATCTCCAAGCTGGCTCCAGGAACTTTGACGGTGAGTGACTTCCACGAAACTTGTGACGGCAGTGGTGGCTGGACGAAGGCGTTCCCACGAGACGAGAGGTGAGAGTGGAGGGCTGGAGGGTGGAGGCTCGAGAGTGGTGTCTGGGTGAAGAACTGAAAACTGAAGAGTGAATATTGAAGGTGAGGGTTCTTCTGGATCTGTGGGCAAAACGTAGCATTTTGGGCAAAATTTAAAAAATCGACCGGGTCACGGTTCTGTTCGACCGACTGATTCCTGGCCAGTTCGGCGGTTTAATTCCGATTCTTAAATTTGACAGTTTTACCTTCTGTCCGAACCGTATTTATTGACAGTTTCTAGTTTGACCGATTCGAACCGATTTTCAGAATATTGGTTATGACCGAGTGTGTGGTGTATTCCTGTTATAGTATTATATCGGATAAGAAAGGTAAATTACACAATTATAGCTGTAATTACATATATAGAAAATTGTTAGTAACAATTTTATAATAAAATCTATAGTGTAATAAAAACATTTCTCACTATTTCTTTAAAAAAAAATTTACTCAAATAAAATTGTTACTCACTATTTTTATTAAAAAAAATCACAAAATACTCCTCATAAATCATAATTTCTCTTTTTTCCTAACAATCATTGTATTAATGAAATTTAATCAAAACTATCGTATTTTAGTAAATCACGCATATGTTCCTAATATGTATAAAAAAAAAGTTAGACTTGAGTCTTTTGGTAGTATGTTAGGATTTTACTTTGAAAATAATTTTTCATTTTTTAGTACCAAAATTTCTTCCTACTTAACTTTGCAAAGCCATTAATATTTTGCACTAATATAAAGTGCAGGAATTGAATAACAAAAAATAAAAATGAGAAATTGATAAACCACTATTTTATGGTTTATCTTGTGCTAAATTGAGTGGTTTTTATAAATTTTTTGCACATTTATTCATATAATTTGCATGGTTTTACAAATCCTTCCCAATTTTGTTCTAAAATTGAAAACTTGCTTTCTAAGTCTTTAAAGTGTGTATTTTTAATTCTTCTTTATACCATTCGATGCCGTGTGTTAAGTGTTTTTAGGCTATATAGGGCAGGAATGGCTTAGAGAATAGAGAGGAAGCTTGCAAAAATGGAAGGAACACAAGAAACAAAGGAGATGATCAGCGAGGATCGACGCGCACGCATGGCTCATGGGTGCGCGTGACTTGGAGCTTTTCACAGCGACGTATACGCGTATTTGATGCGTACGCGTGACAAGCAAAGTTGCACAGCGACGTGTGCGCGTGAATGATGTATACGCGTGACATGCGCAGAACACCATCGACGCGTACGCGTATGCATGACGTGCGCCACGTGCAGAAATTGCAGAAGACGGTGGGGGCGATTTTGGGCTGATTTTGGACCCAGTTTTCGGCCCAAAAATACAGACAGAGCCAGGAGACAAGCAAAGACTCAAGACACATTCACTTTTACACAATTTTAGTTTTTAGCTTTGAATCTTAGAGAGAAAAAACTACTACTTCCTCTAGGGTTCTTCACATTCAGAGTTTTCTAGTTTTATGCTTTTGATTGGGATATTGAGAAGAGTTAGTATCTCCGTTTGAAGTCTTTGCCATTACAGTTTGCTTTCTTATTTCCTTGCTCTTTTACTTTTCATTCATTTTGTTCAGAGTTACATATGGAAATCTTCGATTTTGGAAAGGATTAATGCAAAGAATTATTTTTATCTTTAATTAATTTTCTGTTATTATTTTATTTGAATTTTCATGTCTTCTTTTCATTCCCTTTTTATGTTTATGAAAATGGCATTTATGTCAATGGAGTAGACTCCCAGAAACTCACATACATTTGTGATCTAGTTAAGTGTAAATGAGAATTTTGAATGTGTAAATTATGTGAACTAATGAAAGCTCCATGGATCTTTCTCACTAAGCCCTGTATAAGAACAAATATTACTATATATAAAACCTAGATTTGGAATCAAGCCTTGCACATATTGTTACTTCAACAGGATAAATATTGGGGATCGATAAGCCAAAGTTGATTTCATGATTATAGGAGATCGAGGGAGGGGTTGTCGAAAGGAGAATCTGAAAGAAATTCAAATTCAATGTAGTTGCTTATAAATTGACAATTTGCAGAGGAATTGAGATAGTCTCGACAGCATGGTGATCGAAAGAGATTCGATTATCAATTTTTTCGACTAATAGAAAGATCAATTTTTAAGGTTGGTAAACGTGGTGTATGAGATGGTTATCAGACATGTATTTGGCAAAACAATTATTTTTGAGTCCATTTTCAGATGAACATGTGGCAGCATAGGATTGGTGGAGATGCCTATAAATAAAGTGGCAAACGACGAACAAAGGGTTGGAATTTTTTTCACAAACACACTTTCACAATCTCTCATATCCCAGTGACTTTTTGAGACTTTATCTTGAATTTATTTTCTGTAGATTTTCTTCCATCTTTCTTGCATTCTCTTTACAAATTTTGAGTTTTATATTTATACAGGTTACTTTCATTTTCATTTTAACGTTAATTTCTTTCTTTTGTTTTTATTAATTTCATCATTTTCTTTTGAAACCTTCAAGATTTTGTGAAGGTCTCTTTATTTTATGTTTATATCACTTTAGTTTTCTGGAAAATAACTTCAACTGTAAAGTTATTTTATTTTATATCAATTTTCAAGTCTGCAAATTTTTTCCTTTATCATTGACAAAGTAAAAGACTTTAATGCACATAAAATTGGTATCGTAAAGAGGAGTAGGTTTTGCTCTCAGATATTAGACTACAAACCATTCAGATTATTTGTGATTGATCATTACTTTTAATTACAAAAAATCTGTAAAACAAATTGGTACACCCAGTCAAACAGTTTTCATTAACTATGTCAAGATTTTTGTTTTTGCAGTGTCATGCAGAAAAGCTTTTATCATTAGTGCATGCTATTGTGCAATGATAAAATTATTAACATGGCTGAAGAAACTCTTGGTAGTAATGTATAGTCAAATACACCAATGGTTGTTGCACAAATCTCTACAAATTCAGTGCACATGTAGAAGGAAGTACCTAAAATTCAAAGAATAGTTCTGGGAAACGTTGCTCAGTTTAATACAAATTCTGGGGCAAATGGGCACATCCTGATGGCGAAAAATTGAATTTACACAAACTAACCGGCAAGTGTACTGGGTCATATCAAGTAGTAAAACTCACAAAAGTGAGGTCGATCCCACAGGGATTGATGGATCAAGCAATTTTAGTATGGTGATGAGTCTAGTCAAGCTAACAAGTGATGTTTTGAGTGAAATTGGATCAACAGAATATAAATGGCAAGGAATTTAAAGTGCTGAAGATAAATTGACAGAAAATTAAATGGCAAGAAAAATAAATTGCTGAAACTTAAAGAGCAAGAAATTAAAAGAGCTGAATCTCAAATTGCAAGAAATGTAAAGAACTGAATCTTAGAGTGCAAGAAAGTAAAATTGCAGAATCTAAATTGCAGTGAAACTTAAATTGCATGAATTATAAAGGGAAATGGGTGCAAGGGATCAAATCAGCAATAAACAATTTAAATTGAAGTGAATTCAGAGAGATCTAAATTGAAGAAATTCAAAGGAAAATTATTCATCAGGGATTGGAGATATCATAATCCATCATGAATCAAATGGGTCTCAACTCCTTTCTCAATCATATGAGTAGATCTATGGCGGATTGAAATTGATTAGATCCCAATTCCTTGATAATCCAATCTCTCTAATCACAATAAATCTTGCCAATTCCTTGATCTAATTGTCTTGAGAAGAGGTTAAGTGCATGTCTCTCTTCCATAAGCCACACAAACTCTCAAGATCTTAATTCCTCCCGAATGGTGTTGATCAAGAGAGTTGTGAAGGATAGAACTCCAATTCTAATGCAAGTGATTCCCCTTCTGAGGCTCACACAACCATTCAATTGAATTAAACCCCCTTCTGGAGCGAATAATTCACAATTAAAACAGAAGATATCCAATAGCTACACAATTAAATTGAGAAGAAGAAGAATTTCATTGATTCATTATGATTATAATAGAGCTCCTCCCCCTAATAAAAATGGGGTTTAGTTCATCATTGCTCAAGTAAAACAGAAAAGAAGAAGTGCAGAAAATTGCAGAAAAGAAAGTAAAGAAAATACAAAAGAAAAATGAGTGCAGAGTTTCCCAATTTGGGTCCCCTCACTCAGCCTCCAGATCTGCTAACCTCCTTCTAAATCAAATTCTTCTCTATTTATACACTTTCCAATTCAGTCTTCAATTCCTTGGAATGGGCTTTTTGGCCTTGTTGAAGCAAGCTAGAAAGGGTCTCAGTGATATTGAAGAGGGGTAATTGGCAATTCACGTTTTTAATCTACGTGAGTGCTTAATTTCACTAAAGCTGACGTCAACGTTGGTGCTCAACGTTTTCCAGAAAATGTTGAGTCAAACGTTTGGCTTGAAAAAGGATTTTGAAAGGAATGAGCGTTGGCGCCAATGTTTGACTCAACGTTGGTGCACCAACGTTTTTCCACCCACGCGTGCATGTCGCCCACGCGTACGCGTCGAAACAGCATTTTGCGCGTGTGCGTCGCTCACGCGTTTGAGTGTCTGGCCAAAATCTGCATCCACGCGTACGCGTCGATGCAAGTTTTCCAAATCCAATTTTGGGCCTCTCATCGCGGCCGTTGGAGGCAGCGTTTGTCCACCAACGTTCCCTCCAATGTTGGCTTGATCACGCGTACGCGTGAATGGTAAAAATTGCCATTTTACGCGTTCGCGCAGCTCATGCGTTCGCGAGATTTGCACTTCCAACGTACGGGTCATCGACACGTACGCGTCGCCCAAAATTTCTCAGCTCCAGTTTTTAAAACTTTTCGAGGACGTTGGAGGTAACGTTGATTCACCAACGTTCCCTCCAACGTTGGCACCCAAATTTGCACTAACGTTGCATACCCCCTTTTCCTCCAACGTTTGAGGTAACATTGGTGAGCCAACTTTGGCCACCAGCGTTACTTCCTTCGCTTTGCTTCTTTCTCTGCCTTTTCCTCTTCTTTCTTGCCTTTTTTTTGACCTATTATCAATTAAACACTTGCATCAAAGTTTGCTATAATCACCAGGTATTTGCATCATTCATAACATCAAGTAAAATTAGCATAAAACCTTGTGAAAAAGCACATAAATACCCATGTCTAATTTAACTAAGGGATGCATGAAATTCCAATCCAATTACTTACTTATTGTGCAAGAAAGTGCATGAAACCTAATGAAAACAAGTGAAAAATGCTTGTGAAACTAACATAAGATGACTTGTCATCACAACACCAAACTTAAATCTTGCTTGTCCCCAAGCAAGCAGCAAAACATGAGAAAAATGAATGAAAATAGAGAAGCAAATTTGCCCTTATTTGAAAGCATTCAGTCTAGGTTCATGGGGTTTCATGCAGGATCTGTTTGAAGCTCTACTTTTATTGGTTTCCAGGTTTGAATTGTCCTTTTAAGTGTTAAGTATGGTTTGCTGCTGTGAACCTTGTTATTCATCCATCTTTGGTGTTTGATTTTTTTTTTTGTTTTTTTTCTTCTGCTGAGAAACTTATTCCTCAATTGCAGCTTAGTGTCATGTGTTGCAGCAGCTTTTTAGCTTGTTTTTCAGTCAACACATATTCACCACAGACACTTGGCTCATAATTCTTCTTAAGAACATTGGTGTCCAGCACCTCTTTGGGTTACTAAATGCCTTGTAACTAGGTTGCTCTTGATAGTGGACTTTCGGTTGATAATTCCGGGTTAGTTAACCCAAGTTACCAAGTTTTAAAATACTCTTTAGAACCTAATTATCCAAGTACAAAAGCACCATAGGTATGTGTCTTAAGGCCCAAGCTATTGGTGTCTAGCTTTATTCTTTGTTTCTTTCATTTTTGTTGCCAATTCTTGGCTTTTCATCCTTTCCTTCTTACTCTTTCTTTCTTCCAAGGATATTTATTTACTAAGGCTTCACAGATAGCAACTAAATTCATACTCAAAAAGGGACACTCTACCCTTCCTCTTTATTAGTGAGCTTACTAACAATCTACCACATACCACCACTGAACTTTATTCTCATTCCTATCAAATTGGACAATTTCACTTTCTGTTTCAACATTTTCTTTTATTTATGCAAAGGGGAACAAGACATACATTCAAGCAGATGAAAATGAAGTAGAAACTTAGACTAGCACACTTATTTGACAATTAAAAGACAGCAAACAAAATGAATGTAAACAAAGGTAAACTAGTTAGAAGGGTACAATTAGACTTCCAACTAAAGCACTTCAAGGCACAAACAGTTGAGTAACAATACAACCTTTTGGCATCTTCTTGCTTAGTCCTTCATCATCCTCCTTAGCTTTTGTGCTTTTCTTGATGATGATGTATAGTCCTTCCAAAAAGTTGAATGATTTTCTGCAATGATAGTGGAAGTTGCTTGTCCCCCAAGCACTTGAAAAATGGTTAACATGCATGAATGTTTATAGGCTTTTGAACTTACTTTGGTGTGTGAACACCAAACTTAGTTCCTTGCTAATATCCATTATGTAGCAGAGTGAATACATGCAGACATCAAGTGCTTTTATTAAGAACACAAACTATAAATTGGAAAATAGACTATGAACTAGAAAACAAACCATGAACTAGAAGCTAAACAATTGTTAAGTGGTTCCTCTGATTGTTTGGAGCTGATAACTAGTCATGCTGAGGGTGCAATGTGTTCTTAATGAAATCTTTGATGGAACACCAAACTTAGCATCCAACATTTACCGTTGAATTACTTTGGTGTGTAACACCAAACTTAGCTCCTTGCAATACAGATAAATCTACTTAACTTTATTATTGAAACAGTAAAGGAAAAGAGAGTTACCTCTGGTTGGGTTGCCTCCCAACAAGCACTCTTTTATCATCACTAGCTTGACAGTTGTCCCTTGTTAGGGAGGATGATGAACATAATGCCTCAACCCTTCCCCTCTCACTGTGAGCTTTCCTCCAGTATCATTCTTGATAATTTCCACATGTTCAAGTGAGAAAATTTTATTCACTGTAGTATCTAGAGAAATGTGGAGATGTTTCCATTGGTTGATAAGCTAGCATCACTTTATCCCTTGGTATGAAGCCTTCAGTGGGAATTTTTTTGTTTCTCCACCCTCTTAGCACTTTTTTCTTAGAATTTTCTTCTTTTTTAGGAGGTGTCATGTTTTTGGAGTCTCAATTTTTGGAAGGTTCTTGCTGAGGATCTCATATGGAGACTTTGGTTGTAATTCCTTCTCAACTCCTTGAACTTGTTGCACCACTTCTACCTCTTCCCTTCCTTTCCAGCATGGCTTGAGTGCATTGGGAGTGACTCATCAGGTGCCTCTTTTAAGTTTGGATCTCTTAAATCAATCTTCAAACACTCTTCTTCTTAAGTGGGATCTTGCAAACTTTTGAAGACATGTAATACTATATGCTCTTCATGCACTCTCAGCATCAATTCTCCTTTCTCCACATCAATTAATGCTCTGCCCGTAGCTAGGAAGGGTCTCCCTAGAATGATGGGAGTGTTATGATCTTCCTCCATGTTTAGAATGATGAAATCAGCTGGGAGGAAAAATTTCTCCACTTTTACCAATACATTTTCTACAACTCCAAGTGCTTGCTTAATGGATTTGTCTGCCATTTGGAGAGCTATTTGTGTGGGTTTCAACTTATGAATTTGAAGCTTCTTCATCAAGAATAGAGGCATCAGATTGATTCTTGCAGTTCTCTCTGGATAATGGCACTACACTCCCTGGTCATCACAACCATTTGTCCTTCTTTCAAGGATCTTTTCTTTGTCAACAATTCCTTCATGAACTTAGCATATAGTGGCATCTGTTCAAGTGCTTCTATGAAAGGGATGTTGATGTGCAGTGTCTTAAATATCTCCAGGAATTCGGAGTATTGCTTCTCTTTGTTTTCTCCCTTGAACCTTTGAGGATATGGTAACATTGGTTGGTATGCTTTCACTGCCTCCTTCTTGGTTGACTTATCATCCTGTGTAGAAATTTTTTGCTCCTGCTGTTGCTCCTTCACTTCTTCTTTTGAGCCTTCTTTGATGTGCTCTTCTTGAGTGATGGCTTCTTTCTCCACCTTCTTTCCACTTCTCAGAGTGATTGCTTTGCATTCCTCCCATTTGATGGCTTTTCCTATGTCTCTTGGATTATTTTCAGTGTCACTAGGGAAAGCATTTGCTCTCTTCTTACCTATCTCTGAAGTTTGTTTAGCCATTTGCCCTATGTGTCTTTCAAGGTTTCTGATTGAGACCTCTTGGTTTTTGAATGTTAGGGCTTGATCTTTCTTTGCAGCTTCTTGATCTTGTCTTGCCATCTCTTGGGTTTTGATTAGCTTCTCCATCAGCATCTCTAGACTAGAGATTCTTTGAGAGTCTGGATTTGGTTGTGGTTGTGTGAACTGGGATGGTTGTTACTGGAAGTTATTTGAATTATTTATAGGGGTATTTTGTGGGTAGAATGTGGATGTGGAGAAGTTATTCTGGTGGTTTTGTGAGATGTTATGGGGTTGGTAATATGTGTTTTGTGGGTTTTTGAATTGGTTAGTATTATTGGATGAATGATTTTGGCTGTTTGTATTACGGGAGTTGTTGGAATTGTGGTTCCTCTGCCATGAATTTTGATTATCACCCCACCTCAAGTTAGGATGATTCCTCCATGATGAATTGTAAGTATCACCATGGAAGTCATTTTGAGAAGAACTTGAGGTGTTATGCATGTACTGAACTTGCTCTGGTTGTTGCTCATTGTTACATTTCTCGAAAACTTTTTCACCTTGGCCTTATCCACTTGAAGGTTGACTTGCTGTGTTTACTGCAGCCACTTGAAGTCCATCTATTCTCTTTGCCATCATCTCCATTTGCTGTTGGATTTGCTGGTGCATCAATTTGTTCTGTGCCAAGATAGTGTCCACACCTTCAAGCTCTAATAAACCTTTCTTTAGAGCTGGTTGGCGTTGCCTTTGATGAGCATAAAAGTATTGATTGTTGGTCATAGTGTCTATGAGATTTTGAGCTTCTTTAGCTGTCTTCATTAGTTGTAGTGAACCTCCTGCAGAGTAATCCAGGGCCTCTTGAGCTTTTAGAGTCAAGCCCTCATAGAAATTCTGAAGTCTGTCCCATTCACTAAACATTTTAGGTGGACATTTTGATGAGTCCATATTTGTTGGTATATTTTGACTCAAATTGGATGGATTCTAACACATGAACTCACACTTAAGCACCAAAATAGCATACTTTTGTGTTTTGTCCCCAAATTGTGCCTAAATATGAAAACATGCAATTTTTTGCCTGAAATGAGTAATTTAATTCCACTTTTATTCTATTTGATGCCATGACATGTTTGCTGAGTGTTTTCAGACCTTAGAGGCAAGAATAGATAGCCAAAAGTGGAAAAAAGCATGTACAAGGGAGAAAACATGAAGAAAACAAGAAAAAGCACACACAGCGAAGTGTGAGTGCGCACAAGCACCTGTACATACGCACAGGCCAACTTTCATCCAAGTGTGCGGATGCACACATCTGTGCATCCGCACAGGATCCTGCACGTGATTTCATTAATGAAACACGTGCTGCACGAATTTTGGAGGCTTTTGGGCCATTTTGGAAGTCTTGGATGCTGAATTGAAGTGCTATATGAAGGGGGATTCAACACATATGAAGGCATTAGGCATAGAGAGCTCACTTAGATAGTTTTAGAGAGTAATTAGGAGTAGGAGTAGGGGTAATGTAGCATTGCTCTCTTAGGGTTTCATTTTTCATTTTCATGTAGCATTTTATAGCAAGCTTAATTTTGGATTTTGATCATCTTTAATTGTAAGTACTCTTTAATTCCTCTTTAATTATATTGTCTTTATTTTCAATTTCCTTTGGTTCAAGTTACTTGTTCATATTTGCAATTTTGAGTTTCTTGAAGTTTTGATTGATGAATTTATTGTTATATGCTCCCTTTATGTTTGATTGCTTGTTTATGTTTGGTTTTGTTGATAGTTGGTTATAGTTTTTCATTTTACTTTGTAATTTTCCATGTTTTACTTTTATGCACACAAGGTGTTTGTGAAAATGCCAACCTTAAGTTTTGAGTAGATTTTCATACCTTGGCTTAGGGTTTGAGTTCCTAGGATACTAGAGTCATAATGTCTGACATTTAGTGGTAATTCTTGGGGAGTTAGTTGACTCTTGTTTCCATTAAAGCTAGCCTTTTATCAACTAGTTTGGCAAGTTGGTTGGGACTTATAGATTAAGGTCAATTATACTTTCTTGACTTACTCCTCGATGGTTGGGGTTAACTAAGCGAGATTAACTCATGATAATTGCCATAGTTGTGGTTATGGCAATGATAGGATTCCTTGGATCCTCTTATTCCCAAGTCAAGGCTCTTTTACATATCTTTGCATTTTCAGTAGTTTTGATCTCATATTCTCTTTACTTGCATTAGTTACAATTTTGCTCATTCCTTAGTTCTTTGATTACTTAGTTTCTTTAATCTTTTGTTCTTTAATTCAAAACCCCTTTTTGCCTCCACAACCGAAAGAGAAACACTGCGATTGCATCCTAGGGAGAACGACCTCGGTTTATATGTTTTGAATTTGAAAATACTAAACTTTTATGTTGAGAGTTAGTTATTGATTTAGCTATACTTGAAACGAAGTGATCTTATTTTGAGAAATTCTAGATCAACACAAATTTCTTTCATCACATTTCCTAATCAAGGCTTTGTATCTCTCCCATGCCTCATAAAATGATTTTCCATCCATTTGAGTGAAAGTCTACACTTCTGTCTTGAATCTGATGATTCTCTGAGGTGGGTAGAACTTAGCCAAGAATTTGCTCACCAAATCATCCCAAGTATTGATGCTTTCTTTGGAAAATGTCTCCAGCCATTGAGATGCCTTATCCTTCAAAGAGAATGGAAATAATAGCAACTTGTAGATATCTGGATGCACACCATTTGTCTTGACTGTTTCACATATCCTCAGGAAGACAGATAAGTGTTGATTCGGGTCTTCCAGAGAACCCCCTCCATAAGAACAATTATTTTGCACCAAAGTGATAAGTTGAGGCTTCAACTCAAAGTTATTGGCATGAACATTTGGAGTGAGTATACTGCTCCCATAGTTTCTTGGGTTGGGGAAGGTGTAAGAGGCTAGAACTCTCCTTGGAGGTTGACCATTGTTGTTAGCCACCTCCTCTGGTGAATTAGGGAGATTATCCTCCATCTCTTGATCTCCCTCGTCTGACTCTTCTTCTCCGATCACTCCTTTCCCTCTTGCTTCTCTTCTCAATCTCAAGAAGGTTCTCTCTGGTTTAGAATTAAAAGAGGTGGATGCACTTTTTCTTCCTCTTGGCATACAACACAAACAAACCAAAAGAAAACAAAAATAGAACACTCTATTGCCAAAGTGAAGTTACAGTTAGCAGAAACAAAATCTCAAACAGTTGGTGAGCTTAGCAAAAACAAAGAAAAATGCTTAATCTAGATTATCACTGACTTAATCATTGTCGATCTAAATCAATCCCCAGCAACGGCGCCAAAAACTTGATAGCAAAAAACGGGTTCGCTCAAACTAACCGGCAAGTATACCGGGTCGTATCAAGTAGTAAAACTCACAAAAGTGAGGTTGATCCCACAGGGATTGATGGATCAAGAAATTTTAGTATGGTAATAAGTCTAGTCAAGCTAACAAGTGATGTTTTGAGTGAAATTGGATCAACAGAATGTAAATGGCAAGGAATTTAAAGTGCTGAGGATAAATTGACAGAAACTTAAATGGCAAGAAAAGTAGATTGCTGAAACTTAAAGAGCAAGAAATTAAAAGAGCTGAATCTTAAATTGCAAGAAATGTAAAGAACTGAATCTTAGAGTGCAAGAAAGTAAAATTATAGAATCTAAATTCCAGTGAAGCTTAAATTGCATGAATTATAAAGGCAAATGGGTGCAGGGGATCAAATCAGAATTAACAATTTAAATTGAAGTGAATTCAGAGAGATCTAAATTGAAGAAATTCAAAGGAAAATGATTCATCAGGGATTGGAGATATCATAATCCATCATGAATCAAATAGGTCTCAACTCCTTTCTCAATCATATGAGTAGATCTATGACGGATTGAAATTGATTGGATCCCAATTCCTTGGCAATCCAATCTCTCTAATCACAATCAATCTTGCCAATTTCTTGATGTAATTTTCATGAGAAGAGGTTAAGTGCATGTCTCTCTTCCATAAGCCACACAAACTCTCAAGATCTTAATTCCTTCCGAATGGTGTTGATCAAGAGAGTTGTGAAGGATAGAACTCCAATTTTAATGCAAGTGATTCCCCTTCCGAGGTTCACACAAGCATTCAATTGAATTAAACCCCCTTCCGGAGTGAATAATTCACAATTAAAACAGAAGATATCCAATAGCTACACAATTAAATTGAGAAGAAGAAGAATTTCATTTATTCATTATGATTACAATAGAGCTCCTCCCCCTAATGAAAATAGGGTTTAGTTCATTATTGCACAAGGAAAACAGAAAAGAAGAAGTGCAGAAAATTGCAGAAAAGAAAGTAAAGAAAATACAAAAGAAAAATGAGTGCAGAGTTTTCCAATTTGGGTCCCTTCACTCAACCTCCAGATCTGCAACCCTCCTTCTAAATCAAATTCTTCTCTATTTATACACTTTCTAATTCAGTCTTCAATTCCTTGGATTAGGCTTTTTGGCCTTGTTGAAGCAAGCTAGAATGGGTCTTAGTGATGTTGAAGAGGGTAATTGGCAATTCACGTTTTTGATCTGCATGAGTGCTTAATTTCACTAAAGTTGATCTCAACATTGGTGCTCAACGTTTGCCAGAAAATGTTGAGTCAAACGTTTGGCTTGAAAAAAGATTTTGAAAGGAACGAGCGTTGGCGCCAACGTTTGACTCAACGTTGGTGCACCAACGTTTTTCCACCCACACGTGCATGTCGCTCACGCGTACGTGTCGAAACAGCATTTTGCGCGTGTGCGTCGCTCACGCATTTGCGTGTCTGGCCAAAATCTGCATTCACGCGTACGCGTTGATGCAAGTTTTCCAAATCCAATTTCGGGCCTCTCGTCGCGGACGTTGGAGGTAGCATTTGTCCACCAACGTTCCTTCAAACGTTGGCTTGGTCACGCGCACGCGTGACCCACGCGTACGCGTGAATGGTAAAAATTGCCATTTTATGTGTGCGCGCAGCTCATGCGTTCGCGAGATTTGCACTTCCACGCGTACGCGTCATCGACGCATACTGATGTGCAAGATTTGCTTGATGGTCTAGATTTTCTTCTTATAGGAAAAAATTACTTCGTTGTAAGCATAGCTCCAAACCAACAAACAATTCCCACGTAAAAAGTTTGAGTTGTCACAAGTACAAACCCCAATGAGAATTAACCGAAGTATTTAAACTCTGGGTCATCTCACAAGGAATTGCAATGAAGTGCTCAATTATTAGCTATGAAAGTGTGGGGGGGGGGGGGAGGGAGGTTTGGTTGATAAAAGGGGCAATAAAATAAATGACAAGAAAAGTGAAGAGAGCAATTAAAGAAAGTAATTAATAAAGAGAGTCATTCATGGCAAGGTTTGAGATCATAGGCTTTCTATCCTAGTCATTAATCATAACAATACTTAACAAGAATTTATCTTATTTCGTCATCCCCAATGTTGGAAGAAGGTATAAGTTATCTTCCGTTAGAGAAAGTCAAACAAGACTAGTTAATCTCAAATAAAAAATCTTAATCAACTCACTAATTGAATTAGCAAGAGATTAGAGTCATTGAAAATGATATTAACGAACAACCCTAGATCACCAATCTAAATTGGGTATTAATGACTCAAGATTGCTCAATTACTCTTCCCAAGTCAAGAATGCTCAAAATCTACTCTAAAGTCCAACCAAGTATTTTGTCAAACACTTGGAAGGCATAAAAGGAAAGCATAGTAAATGTGCAAGAATAATAAATCTACCAACTACCAATTGCAAGAAAAGTAAATCAACAACTCAAATCATCAATAAAAGAAACATCAACATCAAATTGCATTAAATGTAAACAAAATCCAACATGAGTATTCATAAACATAAAAGAGACATAAAAGTAAAATTGACAAGAGAACTAAGAAGAATAGAGTAGTAGAAACAAGAAATTATAAAGGAAACAAGATGAATTCAAGAAATCATGCCTAGATCTAAGATGGAACTACCCTAGGAACCCTAATTCTAGAGAGAAGATGGAGCTTCTCTCTCTAGAAACTAACTTACATGATGCCAAAACTACAAACAATTGCTCCCCCTTGCACAAGCTTGAATTCTGTATGAAATAGTATCAGAAATGAGTTGGATTGGGCCCAAAGTGCTTCAGAAATCTTCCCCAGCGATTTCACCTTTAGTGGGCCACGTGCAGCATCGGCGTGCACGCGTACAGTGCGCGTGTGCGCCTTTAAACGCGAAGCAACTATGCCAACTTTTATATTATTTCGAAGCTCCGGATGTTAGCTTTCCAACGCAACTGGAACCGCCTCATTTGGACCTCTATAGCTCAAGTTATGGTCGATTGAGTGCGAAGAGGTCAGGCTTGACAACTTTGCGGTTCCTTCATTTCTTCATGAGTTCTCCCACTTTGCATGCTTTTCTCCTCACTTCTTCCATCTAATACTTGCCTTATGAACTTGAAATCACTCAACAAACATATCAAGGCATCAAATGGAATTAAAGTGAATTGAATTTAGCTATTTTAAGGCCTTAAAAGTATATTTTCATATTTAAGCACAAATCAATGGAGAATTGCAAAATCATGCTATTTCATTGAATAAATGTGGGAAAAGGTGATAAAATCTCCCAAATTAAGCACAAGATAAACCACAAAATTGTGGTTTATCAAATCTCCCCACACTTAAACCAAGCATGTCCTCATGCTAAGAATAAAGAAGGACAAGAAAAGGGATATGAACATTTATTCAATGCAAATAAACTATATGCTCCTATCTATATGAATGCAACTAAATACAAAATGATTCTACCTACTTGGTTAAAAGTAAATTAATCTTCAAGAACATATATGCACATGTAGGGCTAAGTAGTATGATGACTCATGAATCCTACTAAGTCAAATATCAGAATGAAGTATAAGTAGACTTGCAAGAAGAAAAGCTCATGAAAGCCGGGAACAAGAAATTGAGGATCGAACCCTCACCGAAAGTGTATCCGCTCTAGTCGCTCAAGTGTATAGGGTCGATCCACTCAATTCTCTTCTAATCATGCTTTCTATGATTTGGTTTTCATCTAACAATCAACAATTATTCAATGCATGCATACATTCATCATGAGGACTTATTCATAGGTTGTAATGGGGCTAGGGTAAAGGTAGGGATGCATATGGTCAAGTGAGCTTGAAATTTGGATCTTTGATTAGCCTAAGCTCTCACCTAACACATATAACAACCTATACAATTCTAATACACAACCTAGCTACCCATGATTCCCACTTTTTCACATACTCATGCATTCTTTTTAGTTCACATTCCATATGCATTGATTTTTATTGAACTTTACTTTAGGGCTTTTTTTTTGTTTCTTTATATATATTTTTTTTCTATATTTTTTTTCACACATTTTTTTTCAAAGTATATACAAATATATCAATGCATATGGTTTTACATATTTAATGCATAAGCATGTACCCAATCCCCAATATAGAGGGGAACTGAAGGTAACTTTGTCCAAATGGAAACTATGGGTCAAGGATTTACTATGCATCAAAAGTTAGTTAAGGTGCATATCACTGATTTAGTTCATTTAGCTGAAAGAGTTAGACAAATTGTGTTGCTTAAAAATGAAAAATAGGCTTTTAAAAAGGAAAGAAAATACAAAAACTATAAACCTTTAGCTCAAAAAGAGAAAGTCTCATATGTCAAAATAGAGTCTTCGAGTGAAGACTCAGAACATGAATGTGTTGAAGTCAATTTGGCTAAAACAAAGAAAGGTCCTCCTTATGTTTGCCCTTCGCTAAAGGAAATTATTAATTTTGATAAATCTAGCAAATTGAAATATAAGAGTGGAAATAATTACAGTTTCAATATTACGAAATCGGGGTAAATTTTTGACGTGTTGCTTAAAGATAAGCAATTAGTTTTACCTGAAGGAAAAATTATGCCTTTTACTAAGGAACTAAAAAAAAAAGCCTTATTGCAAATTTCATCAGGCAATTAGCCATTCGACTACCAATTCTGTTTGTTTCAAGGATTTTATTCAAGAAGCAATTATGAAAGGCAAACTAAAATTCAACTAAGGGAAAAAGGAGATAAAGGTTGACATTGATTCCTTTGATACAGGTGCAAGTTTTGCAGAACCCAAATATTTGGGTGTCAATATGGCTGGATTCACTCCTTTGGAGTTTGACACTTCCTTAGGAGATTTTAAAACCAATATTAAACAAGTTTATCGAGTGAGAGAAGGTTTGTTGGACTTTCTGATGCATCATAAATTGAAGGACAGTGATCTTTCACTATGTTCAAGGTGTAATGCCGTGTTTGACGCTGAGGCAGCTACTATCTTTGAAAGGGAAAGGATGAAGAAAGAATTGGCTCACAAAGAAGAGAAGACTCAAGAACGACATATAACAAGGCACCCAGAGGGTCAATCTTCTCAAAATCCTTAGGATAACCATTTTCCTACATTTCGTTGATCACAAGCTATCGGGTCAGATGGATTAAAAATTGCCAAGAGTTTAGAGATCGAAAAATGCAAGAGTATCAACAGCAACAGGCTCGACGTGGTTATCATGGACGAGGTCGAGGTTATAATCTGAACCCTCGAGGATCGACTGGGGAAATCAAGGTGGTCGATGATTCCGTCGAGTTCATACTAGTGTTCCTTCTACCTCGGCAGATCGGGGGAAAAGCCATCTGCTTTGGATCATATTATTTTCCCAATAAATGGTGAAACATTTGCAAAAGGAAAGGAGCAAGTGATCATCGAAGAGTGTAACACCCTAATTACCCTAGGCCTTACCTCTAGCCATAAAGCAAAGGTTAATCAGAGGTTACGACAATCCTAAAGCTTATAGATAAATATATATAGAAAGAAATAATAATTCTAGAAGCCCGATGAAGAAAATAAGCTCAAATACAGAATTACAAAGTGCGAACGTTCACATGAAGCTACAAGTAAAAAAAAAAAAGATCCACTATGTAAGATAACAAGATACATGTAGTTATATGAGAGTATAATAATCATAAGATACTAGCCACAGCCTGCAGACTTTAGGCCGACTAGTTAAATACGGACATACTGAGTTTTAAACAGGTAATACATCTTATACAAACTTTCTCTCAAGTGAGCCTCTAGGCTAAATAAATATGAAAGTGAGAGATATTAAACAAAATAATCAAAAGACTTCAAAACAAGATAGAGATCCTCCGCTCTGTCACCACCAAAGCAACTCACCGAAGTGGGTTACGACTTGCATCTGAAAAACAAGTATAGAATGAGAACCGGAGGTTCTCAGTATGGTAACAGTGCCCAATATGTAAGATGTAAGGCTCCGGAACGTCGAAGGCAATTCTAGAGCTTCACATCGATACAGGATATTCAAGCTTAAAACAAAATAATTAACGTAAACCATAAACAATAAATAGGAATTTTTAAGCTTTAAGGTTTTCTAACTAGTACTAATCACACTGCTGTGTCCCACAACTTTCATCAACCTAACCTCCATGCAATCCCATCACCACCACCTACCTAACCTCCTCAGCGCCAAACAAACACAAGTAATACAAGGAAATAATACACAGTTAATATACAAATATAGCAAGTAATACAAGAAGCAAGTAGGCATGTTATACATTTAGGCAAACTCAAGTAATCAAAGCAAACAAGCATATGGTAGATGCATACGATGAATGCCTATCCTATTGGCTGTGATATCACATGTTGGTTATCGTGCCAAACCCGACAGAAAATCCGAACGGCAACTCCCAGATTAGTCTCTCTGTTGCGTATACTCAGGAGGAATAATTCTGAGAGATGAGTGCGCTACCACCTTCTCCTTTCAGAGGGAAATGTTCCAAGGGAGAGTTCCCTACCACCTTCCTCTGGATGCCGCATAATTTCGAGGGATAGTGCCCTACCACTTTGCAACCAGAGAGAAAACACATTCTCAGGAGGAATAATTTCCGAGGGATGAGTGCCCTACCACCTTCTCCTTTCAGAGGGAAACGTTCTGAGGGAGAATGCCCTACCACCTTCCTCTGGAGTGATAATTATGAGTGAGAAGCCCAGCTTCAACCCTCACATCCAAACGTAGGCGGGAGACTGCCACATCCCCTACGACGGAGAACAATGCATATCATAATCACAATCTCACTCTCAGAGATCACTGCTGATAGCACAGGTCCATTTATATCCATCTTATAGTCCACATCATTCATCCTCAATGTCTTCAAGTTCATCGTCAAGTCCTCAACGTCACAATGTTATCATACCAATCGCCTTTACAACACTCTACCACTTCACTCATCTAAATCACACTTAGTACCCCAGAAACCTAAGTCTCTGTCTTCTAAACTTTTGCCAAAATTATCTAGTTAAACTCACTTATAGTATTCTCTATGTTTAACATCAAAAAACAAGCCAAAAAGTCTTAAATAGGAGTCACAGAAGTTTACAAGCTTGTTGGGAAGGTGAAGCAGTTAAAAACAAGATTTTAGTTGAGAAACAGGGCATGTGCGTACGCACAAGGGTGTGCGTGCACACGCCCAGGAAATTTTTCAAACGTGTGCGTACGCATAGAGGTGTGCGAATGCATAGGTAGTAAAAATTTCAACTCTGTTCATCCGCACAAGGCATGCGAACGCCCTCAATAGAGTGCACCTTCTAACGTGTGCGTGCGCATAGGTTGCAAAACTTCGTTGGTTGTATGCGCGCACAAGTCGTGCTAGTGCTCTCAACAGCAAGCCTTCCCGTGTGCGTGCGTGCGCACATGTTCAAAAACTCACAGGGGTGTGCGTGCGCACACAAACCAAAAATTAAAAATTATGCAGCATGCACAAAATTCAGATTTTGACACTAAACTTTGAATGATCATAACTTCCTCTACAAAAATCCATTTCCTACAAACTTTATATCCATTTAAAGATTTTTCCATGAACTTTAATTTAAAGAGAATTTAAACAAACTTTGAAAACTGAGGCTCAAGTTATGATCCGTCAAAGTTCACCAAAAATCTGTTTTTACCAAAAATACTAAAAACTCAATTTTGCCACAACTCTCAATTCAAGACCAACTCAAACCCATTTTTAACCAAACCAAAACAACCCAACATTCATACGAACCACTCCTTCAACCATTTTATCAATCACACAACTTTTTCAACCATTAAACCATTTAATTCTCACCTCATTCCAACTCTAAATTCAACCTAGTATCGCATCCAAATTCCTCAACCACCATTCAATATCAACACCAACCACAAGATTCAAAACCCCGAAATAATCATCAACATATATCATCACACATCATAATCATTATTCAACAACATCCAAAATCATCATAAAGACTCATAATTCTCCACATTCACCAATAACGTTCCCATTTATCATCATTAATTAGTCATCAACAATACCAACAACTCTCAACAACCATAACAAATCTCAACATTCATCATCAATTTTCTGAACATCAACAACCATCAACATATAATATCACTCTTCAACCATATCCACTCCATACACTATTATATCAATCACTAAATCACAATTCACATTCAATTAACAAATACATTCAATTCAATCCTATCTTAAGGTCAACTAGCCTAAGTTTCCAGAAATATTATATATTACATAAAGAAAATTGAAACCAGACCTTGGCCGATTCCCAAATGCACCAAACACCAAAACGAAGCCACTAAGCTCGATCTAAAGGCTCAACCAACTCCAACAAACACCAAAACTTAATCTAACATCATATAACATACAAATATCAAACCTATTGTTTACAAAAACAACTAAACACAAGGATTTAGTGAAATCTTACCCAATGAGATTAGGGGTAAACCCAACAATATACCAATGCTAGATCACCTCTAAACAAATAAAATCACAAAATCTACTCAAAAACCTAACCCATAAATGTAGAAATGTTAGGGCAGGAAACTGGAGTGTGAGCTTCGAGTTCTTACAAAATTTTCTTAAATAAAAATGAAGAGCTCGACAAGAGCTTTGCATGGCTGCAAACAGCTCGTCAATCGGAGTTCCGTAGCTCAAGTTATGGTCACCGGAAGGTGGATAAGAATAGTGACCAAACCCTCACCTCTCCTCTCTTCTCAACCTGCGCCCCCTTCTTCAAATTAAAGTGGAATGAGCTGAAATGCTCATTAAATGAGCATTTATATGTTGGGCCTTGGGCTCGGCTTGGGTCCGGTCCATCCTGTTAGCGTTTTTAGTCCTTTTGGCCCACTTTGGGCTAAAACCTTTAAGATTAGTGCCCGATTTTCAATTCTAAATTATTTTTTTGTCATTTCAAAACAATAAATCAATTTTCAAAATCTTATTTTTTGCAAAATACAGTACCGGACAGACTAGAGCTGGTACTGTCGGCCTAAGCGCCAGTGCACATTTTTACAAAAACTTTTCGAAAAAGATACATTTTCCAACTCAGAAAAATTCACTGAAATCAAATTTCACCTTTAAATTTTCAAATTAAAACTTCTATATTTTGAATCTACTCCGGGCACTAAAATTATTTTATAAAAATAGTTTTACGTGAAAAACTCTGGTTCTTACATTCTCCCTTCCTAATAAAATTTTTGCCCTCGTAAATTCGAATCATGAGATATATATGTATATTCTCCATGAAGCAATCTACTATCAACGTTATCAACCCAACAAGTTGCCAAAGCATCTCATTCACCATCATCCTACCGTGTCGATGTTCTCTCTCGCCTTCTGATGACCGGAATTCACACCCCATATAAAATGATGAATCCGTTCTTTTGGCAAGCGCACCAAAAATTATCGTCTAGTAATAACCCACAGTGGAGTGGGATCGTATCCACAGAGAATGGTAGATTTGAGCAACTTTAATTAATTGGTGAATTAGTCAAGCTAAGCAGAATAAATGGTGATTGTAGAATTGTAAATAGGCAGAAACATAAATAACTCAAGAGTAAATGTAAGCAGTAAAGTACAGAAAATAAAATGGCAATAATGTAAAGTGTAGAAATGTAAATGACCTGATTGTAAATGGGAATGGGGATTTGTAGAATGTAAAGAAAGCTATAAAGAAAGTGGAAGATAAGGAGAAGGGGAATTCATTGAGATCAGGAGATGTTGTCTCTTTGGATTAAATCCAGTTCATATCCTCTTCAATCATGCAACTCATTGACCTCTTGGTAATCATGATTGATTGAGCCCCAATCCCTTGGTGACTCAATCTCTCAGATCTTGATCAATAGCCAATTTCTTGGTCTAATTGCTCATGAAGAGAGATATGCTTGGTCCCTGATTATACCACACATCATCATAGGTCCAAGTAGAGGAAGGATTATATGTCACCATATCCAAACACCAAAACACAGATCCTACTCAAGTGTAAGAAGGGATTTCTAGCTTGGTTTCATGTTTCCTTTTCCAAGGTTCCCATGAAACCTATTTTGCATTCAACCCCTTTTCCAAGGTGATTGAACACTATCATTGATACGAAATTCCTTTTAGGAAATCAAAGAGAGGATAAAGAGAAGAAGAAATTCACTATCATTAATCCATCAAGTACAACAGAGCTCCCTCTCTCAATGAGAGGGAATTTAGCTACTCATAGCTTAGAGAAAAGTACAAGAGATGGAAGAGATAAAATGAAAAAATAAATCTAACTATAGCTAATAGATCCACTGCTTAACCCCCTTCCCAGTACTTCTAGGGGTTATTTATACTACTCCTAGCACTAGAAAATAACGAAAATACAAAAGTGAAAAGAAAATTACAATTTGGAGGGAAAAGAAACTCAATAAACGTGATCTTCCAGCTGGCGTGTGACTGGCGCTTCAGTGGCGTGCCACGCCTAGCTCTAAATGTTACTTGGCGTGCCACGTCCAACTCCTCAAGTGGCACGCCCTCCTTCATTGGCATCCCTGACGTGCCACACCTTCGAGCCCAAGTGGCACGCCCAGGGTTCTTTTAAGCACTTGTGTAGCCTGGCGTGCCACACCTTCGACCTCAAGTGGCACGCCCAGGCCTTCTCCCTCTTCTTCTTGCTTCTGGAAAGTTGAACTAGCGTGGCACGCCCAGGGTCTGGCATGCCACGCCCATTATGTGTGCTTGGTCTTTCTCTCTGGAAAGTTGAACTAGCGTGGCACGCCCAGGATCTGGCATGCCACGCCTATTTGTATGCTTGGTTCCTTCATTAGCGTGCCACGCCCAGAACTCAAGTGGCACACCCAGGTCTTCTTCTTGTTGATGGGTGATGTTGGCGTGCCACGCCTGAGGCTCAAGTGGCACACTGAAGTAAGAAATAGAAGCTGGTGTGCCACGGCTTCGATACCAAGTGGCATGCCCATATGGTTGGCCCCCTAACTCCTCCTCTTGAAAATATAACTGGCATGTCACGCCCAGGATATGGCGTGCCACGCCCAGTATTTTGCCTTGGTCCAGTGGCTGGCGTGCCACGCCTAGTCCTTCAAGTGGCACGCCAAAGTGGGAGTTGAGAGTTGGTGTGCCACGCCTTTGACACTGATAAACCCTGTTTTTAGGGTTTATAATGTGTAGATTTTAAGGGTTTTATCAATGATCTTCCACACTTATTCATATAAAACTGCATGATTTTGTGTTCCTCTCCCTACTTTGCCTCATAGATGAAAACATACTTCTTTTGCATCAAAAATTGATATATTGTAATCCTCCTCTATTACCATTCGATACCGTGATCCGTTTGTTAAGTGGTTTCAGAAGTTATAGGGCAAAAATGGCTAAGAGAAGTGAATGAAGCATGCATGAATGGAATGAGCATGGAATAAAGTAGAATTTTGGAATTTAGGCATGGGCGCGCGTGCGCACCATGCGCGTACGCGCAGATGTGCACCCCTAGAGACGGCTCAGTGGAGCCGAACAAGAAGTTGGCGCGCTTATATGGCTGGGCCATATTTCCTATGACGCGCGCGTGCACCGTACGCCTGTGCGTAGGTCTTGAAAAATCCCAGGGGCGTGTACGTGTACTGTGCGCATACGCGTCGATGTGCGCACGTGATTTTTTAAAAGGAAAACATGACTAGCGATTTCAGCGAGTCCCAGGCCCAGTTTTGGAGTAGAATTTTGGAGGAAAAAGCTTAAGAAGACCAAGGATTAGGGGGGTTAGGACAATTAGTCATAATTATAGATATTTTGGGTAGTTAGTTATATTTTATTTTTAGAGAGAGAAACTCCAACTTCTCTCTAGGATTTCACTTTCTCCATTGCAATTCTCCTTTGATTTCTTGGTGAGATCCATTGTTAATTCACTTTTACTTTGATACAAGTTGTAGATCTACTCTACTTCTACTCTCAATTAATGCTCTTTTGATTCAATCTCTTAGATCTAGATTTGTGACTTTGCTACCTTGAATTGTGATTAATGAATTGGGAAATTTCATTCAATTGCTTGATTGTTGATGATTTCTTGGATTAGATAGCTTTAATTCAATTTTCTTCTCTCAATTACATCATGTCTTCTATGATTGCCTACCAATTGTTTGTGATAATGACAACCCTAGCTATGGAGTAGATTTCTCTCACTTGGCTTAGGGGTTGAGTTATTGGAGACACTTGAGTAGTGAATATCAATTGTTGACTAGGAATTGAGAATTGCTAATTGACTTGGAGTGCACTAAAGCTAGACTTCCCTAGGGTGAGACTAGGACTTGTGACTCAAGTTAGTTACTCTCACTTGACTTTTCTCCATTATTAGGGGGTTAACTAAGTGAAGCAATACTCAACTCTTACCACAATTTTAGGAAACTATAATGATGGAACTTCCAATAATTACCCTTAGCCAAGGCTTCTATCTCAATTAATCATTTTTTACTTTTGTTAGCTTGAATTCTCGCACCAACTCTCAAAACCACAAAAGACTTCCTAATCAATGATGTGCATTCGAATGCAATTCCTAGGGAGAATGACCCGGGATCAATACTCTTGGTCATAGATTTTAGAATTGTTTGATGCGATATTTGCGTGTTGGTTAGACTATACTCACGATTGGATTTATTGCTAATTTCTAACCGGCATACGAATATTTTGGTTCATCAAAATGGCACCGTTGCCAGGGAATTGCTTATGTGTGCCATTCTATTGGTTAGTATGAATATGTTAATATGTGGATATTTGCATTTCTCTCTTGATTGTTTGTTTGTTTGATTCTTAGTTAGGATTAGTCTTTGTTTAAATACCAATTGATGTCATGAGCTTCTTATTTCCTTTATTGTATGAGACGTTCACTACCAAATCCGAGCTTAGCCCCATTTGATTCAGAAATTGAAAGAACTTTGCTTCATATTAGGCAAGTTCGGAGGCGTTTAGCTTTTGAGGAAGGTGAAAAGGTTCTTACCAATTTACCAACCATATCATCGTCATCCAACGAAGGCACCAATTACTCTTTCGTTAATACTACTAATAGTTATTCTTTTGATCTAGGTGTTGATGATATGGCCGCTCCAAGGAGAGTTACTCTCAAGGAAGCGGGTGCACCGGATTTTGTTCTCCAACCCCTCCATTTACTTTATCCCAACTTGAATGAAAACTTTGAACTCAAGACTGCCCTCATCAATCTCCTACCAAAGTTCCATGGACTTCCCGCACAAGATCCAATTAGACACCTCAAGGACTTTCAGGGTGTATGCTCAACCACTAGGCGGGAAGTATCCGATGAAGTAGCCATATGGTTGTTTGCCTTCCCTTTCTCTCTTGAGGGAAGAGCCAAGGAGTGGTTTTATACCTTACCTAGTGATGTTGTCTCTGATTGGAACTTGCTTAGGAGAGAATTCCTTGATAAATTCATGCCCGTAGAAATGACGGACAAGCTAAGGAAGGAGATCTCTTGTATTGTACAAGGTGAAATGAAAACTTTATATGAATATTGGGAGCGGTTTTGCAAACTTCTTGACTCACGTCCCAACCACATGATTGACATACTTAGCTATGTGTGCCAAGGCATGAGGGAGCAAGATAAGAATCTATTGGATGCCTCAAGCAACGGTTCTTTGTCAAATTATAGGACGGCGGAGGAGGCATGGCAACTCATTACCGACTTGGCCGAGTGAACTCAACATGTTAGACGGAGAATCAACCGCCCAAAGGCCGTGAATGAAGTTTCTTCTAGTGGTGAGACTGCTACCCTTACCAAGACCTTGTGTGAGATGACAAGCCTTCTAAAGCAACTCCAAGTGAATCAACAACAACCTCCATCCCAACAACAACCACCACCTCCTCAAAACCAACAATGTCAACAATTGGTCCCCCAAAAAGTGTGTGGCATTTGCTCATGCTACTCCCACTACACGGATGAATGTCCAAGTCTCCAAGAAGATAATACTCTAGCGGCTACCCACAACTTTTATGATCGCTCCTACTATGAACGTGCTAATCAAGGATACCATTCACAAGGGAGCAATTACAACCAAGGATACCCCCAACAAGGAGGCAACTATAACCAAGGGAGTAACAACTCTAATCAAGGGTGGAAGGATAGCTCCAACCAAGGTTGGCGAGACAATTATCAACACGGAGGTAGGGACAATGGAGGTAATCAAAGATGGAACAACAACACTCCACAAAACCGATACTGACAAAATCCTCCAAATCAACAACCAAACTAAGGAAGAAACTACCAAACCTACATACCTCCTCATAGACAACCACTTCCACCCAACCAATCACAAGCACCACAAATCACCTAACCCTCCACGTCTCCAAATCAAGATGACACACTCCGATCCATACTCCAAGGGAAAAAAGAACTCCAAAATACACTCAACTCAAGTCTTAATGGTCTCACTTCCACCCTCCAAGCCCTCATTGCTCGTATGGAGCCGCCTTCTACGTCCACTCCTCAAGCCTCAAACTCTAGTGCCATACCTTCTCAACCTCGACCTAACCCCAAGGGTGGCATCAACGCCATAACCTTGAGGTCCGAAACTCAATTGAGAAAAAGGGACTCAAAGGCACCTAGTCCAATGATAGTTACTCAAGAGGAGAATGGAGTTGAGATAGAAGAAATTGAAGAGAAGGAGGAAGCACATGTGATAGTTGAAGATGAAGACCCTCAACCAAGGAGTGAAGCCCCTAGAAAGGAGCAACTCTTAGAGGAAGTGGCTCAACCAATTCCATTTCCTACATTGGCAAAGAAGGCTAAGAAGCGTGTAGAACTTGACCCAAAAATGGTGGAAATGTTCAAGAAAGTGGAGATAACTATCCCTCTCTTTGATGCTATACATCAAGTGCCTAAATAGGCAAAATTTCTTAAGGACTTATGTATGAACAAAGATAGAATTCATGAGTTAGAGACCATTCCCTTGGGGAGTTCTATTTTGGCTTTGATGGGAGCCATTCCGGAAAAGTGTGTTGATCCGGGCCCTTGTTTAGTCTCTTGTGTCATTGATGGAGTCCAATTCATTGATTTTATGTGTGACCTTAGTGCATGCATTAGCATTATGCCTCTTTCCGTTTATCATATATTGAAGCTCCCACCGTTGAAGTGGTCGGCAGCTAGGTTTGTCTTGGCAGACAAGAGCATAATAACCGTGATGGGTATTGCGGAGGATGTGTCGGTCAACATAAAGGGTTTGATATTTCCAATTAATTTTCATATCATTGGGATGCCACCAAGTGAAGCCGAAAGGACATCGTCTATCCTACTTGGGAGGTCATTTTTGAGGACCTCTAGATTTAAGTTGGATGCCCATTCGGAAACCTACTCATTTGAGATAGATGGGAGAGTTGTAAGTTTTATCCTAGAAGAAGCAATGAGGCACCCACCAGAGAACCACTCCATATTCCGGTGTGACTTGATTGACAACATTGTGGCCGAAGTGCATTATGCAAAGCTAGATGAGAAACATATGGTTGAAGAAAATAGTGAAGACCCAAGTGAAGAAGTTCAAGTGACAAGCCAAGAGCAAAAGCTAGAATTGAAGCCACTACCGCCCAACCTAAAATACTCATACCTTGATGAAGCCCACAAGTTTCTGATGATTGTAACAAAGGAACTAAATCCTCAACAAGAAGAGAAGTTGTTATGTGTTTTGAGGAAGAACAAAAGGGCAATAGGGTGGAGCTTAGTGGATCTAGTGGAGATAAGTCCCCAAGTGTGTGAGCACCAGATCTTTTTGGAAGAAAAAGCGAAGCCCATAAGACAACCTCATAGATGTAACAACCCTGATTTTCGAGTACGCGAGATCTTTTCTAAAGGCACGGATTTCTCCGGAAGATCAGTAAAGGGAACACCTCTTCTATATCAACAAGTATCTCGATTTTCATTGTCATTATGTCATCTTTAAGATAGAACCTCTTTTGAGGCAAGCTCGATAACGCAATCGCGAAGATCCTAGTTTTTGAGCCGTATTGGTTAGGAGTTTTGATTCTAGTTTTCGTAAATAGTCTCTGTTTGACGAACCAGACTCGATTCATGAAAGAAGAGAGATAATAGTATAATATTATCATTATATTAGTATTAGAAGATTCTTGAATGATATTATAAGGTTACCTGGTCTGTTTTAGTTAAAAACAGAAAATCGGTTTAACCGGGTTCACAGTTTACTGGTGAAGCTTTGCACCAGCACTCTCTGATGACTTTAGCAATGCTAAGGCCTCATCATTCATGTTATATTCTCATAATAAATATGTTACTAGTTTTATTTATGCTAGTAGCTCAGAAAATAATTTTTAGATATGTTTTTACAAGTGTTCCGATACATCTAGTTTTTATAATTATACACATGAGATATTTTAATATTATTTTAATCCACCTCCAAGCCAACCAATCACAACTTACCTTAAACCCCAAAGACACTCCAAGGCTGGTCATTAACTTCCTTTGGCCAAAATTGAAAGGAGAGAAAAGAGATAAAACTTCATGAACACTTAATTTTCAAAGCTTGATTTCTTCTGAACTAAAACTCAAATCAAAACTCTGATTTCACCAAAATGATCCTCTCTTATTTCTCTACATAACCATATAACATATCAAGGCTGGAAATAAGGTGAGATGGCTGTCTCCCTCCCTCTTCAATTCAGTTTTCAAGGAAACATGCTTAAACAAGTGTTTTCTTGATGTTCTTTCTTAGATCTCTTGCTTAGCTTGACTTGTGGGCCAAAGATCTTTGATTTCCTGCACGTTTAAGGTGAGGATCCTTCCTAAGATGCTGCTGAAGTTCGTTTAGTTGATGGTTTAGAGTTTTAAAGTTGTTCTTGATGTGTTTTAGGAGGAAAAAGTACTTTAAGAACACTTCAAAGAGTAACCGGATTTGGAGCATAAAATCAAGGTAGAGTTTGAAAAATTTAATCTTGATGGATTGTGTTTGAGTTGTGTGATTATGATATGGTTTGGCTGTGCTTGAAATTGATGATTTATATGAGTGATTCTTGTTGAAATTTTGGTAAAAATTTGATGAAATTTGATGATATTCAAGCTATGAAACATGTTCTTGAGTGCAGCTGGGAAAATGAAACCCTAGGCCTAAATTAGGGTTCAATTTGTGTTAAAAACATGTAGAAAAGATGGGGTTTTAGTGGCTGCTAATTTATTATGAATTATGGTAAAAATCGGTTGCTGAAAAGACTGAAAAACGGATAAAAACAGAGAAAGAATCTGAAGAATTTATGAAGAACATGAAGAACACTTTGAGTGTGATGAAGAACAATGAAGAATAGGCTTTAGATCCTTAAAAGGGCATGGAAGTAAAAATTTTGGTGTTTAAGGGGTTATTTGGTAGTTTCCAAAAGTCAGGGTGGTTAAAGTAAAAATATTACAAGTTACGGGTGGTAAAAAGTGAATTTTAAAGGTTAAAAGTTAAAGTAGGGTAATTTTCAAAAATTTAATGATAAAACAATAAATAATAATAAAATATTAAATAATATTTAATTAAAAATAATATTTTAATAAAAATAATAAAATAATGCGGAAAATGCAGTTTTCTGTAAAAGCTTTAGAAAGACAACTTTAAGCTCAGAATCTCATAATTACCTTCATAAAACACCTAGAGAGTGGTAATAACATGATAGTGAGGCAAAGATAAAGGAAAGATAAAATGTTAAAAAAGAGATAAAAACCAAAGAAAATTCTATAAAGTTTTAATGACAGAAAAACAGACAGGGATTAGTAACAAACTAGGGCAGCATAGTTAGTCCTTGAGTTGCGACTAGGGTTAGGTATTATATGAAAAGTTAAACTATTTCAGTATAGACTTAATGAACCTATACTTGGGACAGGCTAACTATTCATACCGAAATTTACATAAGCTTTAAATACATATGTTAAACAGAGTAATCAGAGTAGAGTAAAGAGATACAAAAAAAAGACTAACCAGAGCAGAGCAAAGAGACAAAGAGAAAATAGTAATATAACAAAGAGAATAGAGAAGAAGAGTATAAAAATAAAGAGTTAAGCCTTGTGGCATGATATTCTATTGTATGTTCATCTGCTGCTTTTCTGTTGGCCCTAGAGGTCCTGTAGGCCCAAGTTCACCTACAGTGAGTTGTTATTCCTGTAGGCTGAAGTTCACCTACAGTGAATATCAATTGTGTATCTCAGGGTGTTGCTCCTGTAGGCCAAAGTTCACCTACAGAAAGTTGTGATTCTTGTAAGCCGAAGTTCACTTACAGGGGCGCCATTTCTGTAAGCAGAAGTTCACTTATAGAGGTGCCATTTCTGTAGGCCGAAGTTTACTTACAGAAAGTTGTTGTGTTGTGGTTAGACTATTCCTGTAAGCTGAAGTTCACTTACGGGAGTGCTATTTCTGTAGGCCGAAGTTCACCTACAGAGATGAATCCATATCTAGGACTATTTCCTAGGTAATGTCGGGATGCAGGGTGTAAATCGACACGTGAGCTCATGGCCTGCATAGGACAGACATGCATCATACTTGGTTGTGCATTTCCTCTGTTATGATTGTTGTTTGAATGTATGCTTTCTTTGTTTGTATTCTATTCACTATGTCTGTGTTTTGTTTTATTGTATTTCTTTTGTTTGTGTTTTACTTTCTGTTTTTTTCTATTTTCTCTATTTATCTGTATCTTCTATACACTACTTCTTGGTATTTTTCTATTCGTCTTCTAAACAACATAGAATTAATAAACTTAACTAATAACCCTGGCCCTACTAAGAACTCCCCAGTTCTTACCCCTTCTCTCTCCCTTCCCCCTCCAGATGGAAGCAAGAGCATCCTTCTGTAGTCTACTAATGATCGTTCTCCAAAAAGGTTCTGCTCTTGGTAGTCTTCTGAGTCTAGAGTGAACTCCGTTATTTGTTTATATG